>NC_066893.1:17685797-17792340 GCF_022985175.1 Labeo rohita
GAAAGCATATTAAAACATTTCTGAGACTAAAAAAAGAAACGTTTATAAAGTTCAAGTTTAGCTTATAAATATTAATTAATTATTACTCCTATTTAGTCCGTCTTTCAGCAAATCAGATAAAGCTACTGTGCGAACGTCACGGTAAATAATTAATATTCATGAGCTAAGCGTTAGAATTCTTAATCTAGGGGCAGGGCTTACGGTTCAAACGTAGCGTGACGCCGTTATACTGATCCGGAAGAAAATAAATTTACATAAACTCTTAACAACTGGCGTTATGTATAAAAGCCTGGTTATTTTACAACTGATTTTATAAGAAGCACAAAATGACCTCGTTCATACGAGCCCTGCGCTTCACTTCTCCACGGCTGCCGTTTATTTGCGTAAGGTGCAGGACATATTCTGCTCAAGTAAGTCTGAGATCATTCCTGTTCATTGTTACCTAATGCTTAAAAATAAAACACAGTAGTGGTCTGCAAGGACTACAGTCTGTTTGCGCGGATAATAAAGAACGAGGTATAATAATCGAAATATTTCCCCCAAAAGCTAAAAACAATAAGTAAACTTGATTAAATGTTTTAAAAACAAAGAAAGAAATAATTTAAACATTAAAATAAAAATTATGCAAATAATTATGAACTCACGTGTCACCAGAGAGTCGTGCAGGTAAACATTCTGTATTTCTTGCATCGTTCATTCTAGACTGGAGCCGTCGAGCGGGTCATTTCAGCGTTTCGCTCTGTGAGCGGAGATGAAGGCGTGTCTGTGGGTTTAGCTGTCAGAGAACAGCACGGCAAGGATGAGTCTGTGCACAGGTGAGATTTCACGGCCATACCTGAGTGTCACCTGCCACTTAATCATATGCAAACAATGCAGCAGTAGCTCCTCCCACAGTTACAGACACACCAACTGCAGCGTCTGAGTCAATCATTAAAAGCAGTAGGTAAAATATTAAATCGACTGTCTAGTGGGTTCTATTTAGCATGCACGATTTATTTTCATTTCTTCTCTTTTCTCACACACACGAATAATCATCCACAGCCACAATCAATCAATCACGTGTTACACAACCAGCCAATCCTCTCAAATTACATTTTCCATGAAAAAGTAAAAAAATACAGTACATTACAGCTGTTTTATAATTCATTTTCTATTAGGTCTACAAGTTTTGTAACCTTTCCCAGGTGAAAAACCAGCATATGCTGGTAGGTATGTTTTGATGCTGGGATGCTGATTAGGTATGTCAGCATAAACCAGCTAAGGACCAGCATAAACCAGCATCAAAACGTACCTACTAGCATATGCTGGTTTTTCACCAGGGTTGGGACATGTCTGTAAAGCTGATTTAAATAGGAGGGTTTGCACTTCCCTCATGATTTGGTCAATTACCCGGATACGCAGCCATATTGACCATACTCGGATGTAAACAACAGCATTGTTAATGTACTACTGAATACGTTGTTCTGCTAATTTATGATGCCTAAACCATGGAAACTGTGGAAGCTGCTAAATCATATAGAAAATGATTTAGTAAGCAATTTTCAGTTTGGCCAACCACAAACGCCTTTTGTTCCTCAGATATTTTTTTGCACTCTTCTTCTTGATTTGTTACTTATGTAACTTTTGTCAGTCTATAGTACCCAAATGTTTTACCTGGTCAGACCGATTAGTACAGACCAACACATGACAATAATTGACCATTTTTAGCAGCAATAATCAGCTAAATATGTGAGTTCACTTCAGTGGCACTGTTTATGATCACCGCTGCCAATATGGCCGATTGATGACCCATCGTGAAAACACTCTATAGCAATAATTAAGTGCATGACGATTCATTTTTACCTCACAATTTTTTAATCATAATGAGCTCTAAGAAATCTATGATGAAGTTTAGATTTTGAATATTAATTATGTTAGGCTAGAAACATTCCTGAAGTGCCAAGTCAAGCTAATTAATATTTATACATATTCGGTCTTGCAGCAAATCTGGTAACCCTACTGTGCGACTGTCACGTTTAACAATTAATATTCATTAGCTAAGTGTTCGCCATTGTAGAATTTCTAATGTAGGGTCATAACTTGGTCTTGCAGTGAAGACATCAGATTTATAGTGACTTATGCAGGACTTCTCCAATGATTTATTTTGTTTAAACCCCACCCCTGCAAAAATTTGTTTATTTGCCTCCATTTTTGAGTGCAATGCTCACATCTCAAAATCCACCCTGCTGAAAAAAAACACAGCCTAAGCACAGTAAGTGGGTTGACTGGTCTTAGCTGGTTTAAGCTAAAAGTAGCTGGTTTTAGCTGGTCTCCCAACCTGGCTAGGCTGGTCAAGTTGGTTTTAACTGGTTGTTCCAGCTGGTCTTCTAGCCTGACCAGCTAAGGAAGTGGACAAAACCTCTCTAAAACCAGACTGCTGACCAGCTATGACCAGGCTGGATGACCAGCTAAAACCAGTCAACCAGCTTAGGCTGGTTTTAGCTATTTTTTTAGCTGGGCAGTCAACAACTAATGGATAAAATCAAGTCCCAGCCCTACATTTTTTTTCTTTTTCAACAATCCATTACACTCAGATATACGTCACAATACAAAAGATAATATTTGTCACGCCTCCCATTTTACCATGACTTTATATCACATTTATACTTGATTTGCATATTGTTATTTATATATTCATGGTATTTTGTCTTGCCATGGCAGATGCCAACCACCAGATGTGGTGGTGTTTCCTCGGTCTGTAGAGGAGGTCAGTGCCCTTGCCAAAATTTGCCACCACCACCAACTACCCATCATCCCGTTTGGCACAGGGACAGGCCTGGAGGGAGGTGTTGGTGCTCTGAAGGTTTGTCCAGTAGAGAAGATTCATGAGGATTTGACAGTGCCGGTGTTAGATTTCAGGCCTAACTTTGATTAGAGGAAAACTAAATTTGATCTGATTTTTAGCTATTTTTAACTATTTTCTCTAGTGTTTATAAAAAAGTTTATATTTGACATAACTATGTGTGTTTGTTAGGGTGGAGTGTGTTTTAGTCTGAGAAAAATGGAACAGGTCCTTGATCTTCACCAAGAGGATTTCGATGTGACGGTTGAGCCAGGTGTGACTCGCAAAAGCCTGAACTCATACCTGCGTGATACTGGCCTCTGGTTTCCTGTCGGTAAGTCAAATTCTTGTGCATTATGGGTAGAAAGCAGATCACATGAATTAAATCGACTTTATGTTTGGATACACAGAATAATTTAAGGGTTGTTCCCACCAAGGACGATAGAGATAACTAACTATACTACAGTCTCTTCTGCTCACCAAGCCTGCATTTATTTGACCCAAAGTACAGCAAAAACAGTAACATTTTTAAAATATTTTAACTATTTAAAATAACTGTTTTCTATTTAAATATATTTTAAAATGTAATTTATTCCTATGATCAAAGCTAAATTTTCAGCGTCATTACACATCTTCAGTGTCACATGATCCTTCAGAAATCATTCTAATATGCTGATTTGCTGTTCAGGAAACATTATTATTATTATTATTATTATTATCATCAATATTTAAAACAGCTGAGTACATTTTTTAGGATTCTATGAGATTCTAGTAGAAAGCATTAATGAAACAAAAAGCTTTTGTAACTTTATACACTATACCATTCAAAAGCTTGGGGTCAGTATTTTATTTTATTTTATTTTATTTGGGAAAGAATATATAAAAATTAATAGTTTTATTCAGCAAGGATACTTTAAATTGATCAAAAGTGATAATAAAGACATTTATAATGTTACAAAAGATTTTTATTTCAGATAAATACTGTTCTTCTGAACTTTCTATTAATCAAAGAAACCTGAAAAAATTCTTCTCAGCTGTTTTCAACATAATAATAATAATAATAATAATAATAATAATAATAATTTAGAATAATAATATGTTATAATATATAATATAACAGTATTTTATAATAATAATAATATGTTTTTCGAGCAGCAAATCAGAATATTACAATGATTTCTGAAGGATCGTGTGACTGGAATAATGATGCTAAAAATTCAGCTTTGAAATCACAGGAATAAATTACATTTTAAAATAGAAAATGGTTATTTTAAACAGCAAAAATATTTCAGAATTGTACTGTTTTTGCTGTACTTTGGATCAAATAAATGCAGGCTTGGTGAGCAGAAGAGAATAATTTAAAAAGCATTAAAAATCTTACTGTTCAAAAACTTTTGACTGGTAGTGTATATTAGCATGCTTGAGCTCTTTAAAGCAGGACAGATTCTGATTGGCTGTCAGTGTTTTTATTCTTCATCAGCTTGAAAAAATGTGATTGCAACAATATCGTTCCTGTGTTTTTTCAGATAATTGTGCTGTAACAGTTAGTTGTCGCCCTTGGTGTGAGGGACCTAAATTTTAACTTTAACTTATATTTATGTACAAATAGAAATGGTTAAGAAATATTTTTCTACAGATCCAGGTGCTGACGCATCTCTCTGCGGCATGGCTGCAACTAGCGCGTCGGGCACCAACGCAGTCCGTTATGGCACGATGCGCGAGAACGTCCTGAACCTGGAAGTGGTTCTAGCAGATGGAACGATCCTCCATACAGCAGGGAAGGGGCGTCGTCCAAGGTATGACTGGAAAATTACAATCAAAAATTACTTTTCTTCTCTATGCTTGATTTTTCCAATTTAACACCCTTTCAGGAAAACATCTGCTGGTTACAACCTGACAAACCTTTTTGTGGGCTCGGAGGGAACTTTGGGTATCATTACCAAAACCACGCTTCGGTTGTATGGTATTCCTGAAAGTATGGTGTCGGCTGTCTGCTCCTTTCCATCCGTCCAATCAGCGGTGGACAGCACCGTTCAGATCCTGCAAGCTGGAGTGCCCATTGCCCGCATCGGTGAGCAATGTTTGAAGCACATTGTCACAATGTGCTTAGTTTGCTGCCTCTATTGGTATTAACGTAACAAAAGAACACTTGGTCTCCTATGTTGTGAACTTGTAAATTCACAGACTGTGGTACTCAAGACTACATGCATGCCTAGTTGTGCGATTTAGTGCAGAACTCCATTCATTTCACTCTAATCTATTCACCGAAGCCTCTCGCAATAACATAAACATTAATCCAGAAGGAAACACCGTCCTTTATTCATAGTCAACACCCGAGCGCAGTCAAGGGTTTAATGAATTGCTTGGTTCTCAGAACCACAATGTGTTTCTTCTTTTGCAGTCCACTCAGGGAAAAATATTCCACCAGTAGCTCCATCCAATTTATGAGTAATCAGGCATGACCGCTCTCTTAGATTTTTAAATCGAGGCTGCACCGAGGCATCGATTTTTAAGCCTCGGCTTTCTACACACAAAGGCTTCACAAGACTTAATCGTTGCTGATACGTTCCGTTTGCAGAGTTCTTGGACGACGTGATGATGAACGCATGCAATCGCTTCAACAATCTGTCCTATGCGGTCACTCCTACCCTCTTTCTGGAGTTCCACGGGGAGCTCCAAAAGCATGGAGGAGCAGGTGTCCATCACAGGTAAACGTGGATAAATCAAACAACATTTTTTTTACAGAAACAGTATTTTACAAAAGCAAAACATTGATGTGAAAGAACATGTCATCCGGACAGTATCATGTTCTGTGTGTTCAGAGGAGATCACAAGGGATAACGGAGGCTCAGACTTCGCCTGGGCAGAAGATGAGGAGACCCGCAGCCGGCTGTGGAAAGCCCGTCATGATGCATGGTACGCTGCCCTTGCCCTGAGGCCTGGATGTAAGGTGGGAACATTCACTGCAACATGATTCTGATTCAAACATTTGCTGTTTATTTTCTTGTAACTTATAATATACACTTTATACTGATTTGGAGAATTTTTATTATCGTGATGCTTAATTATCATACTTTTTTGTGCTTGATTTTTGTGCAGTCATGCATAGTGCACTGTAAAAGAATGACTGTTATCAAGGAGGTTTCCTAGACACGGCCATTGGTCAATGAAACAGATAGCCCCGCCCCAAACTCACACTATTGGTTGAGCCACTGTTGCTATGCTGGGCTGGTCGGAATGCTCAAACAAACAGCAATGTTTTGATAACACCACAGAGACACATTTTTATTAAAGGCAATTAGCCAACAAATGGCTTAACTATAGTTATGAATGATTTAAAATTTGTAATAGGAGTATTTTTAATATTAAAAAAACACATTTTCCAGTCATATTCTACAGATTTATGAGTGCTCTCATAACTACCTCATGTTATAGTGAAGACAAAAGAAGATCTAATCAACAAAAATTGATAAAAGTAAAAAACATTCTAACTATATTATAATTTACTGAAATAATATAATGATTATTATAATATAACTACTATTTTTTTAAATTTTTTATTTCAGTCAGTATGTTCATACGATACATATATATTTGCTTAAAAATCACTGTTTCAGCCAGGTTCCCCAAAGATTCTGCCACAGGTCAGCAAAACCAATAGCGCCGCCCCAAACTTCCACCATTGACTGAACCAGTTGCTATGCTGGGCTGGTCCGAATGCTTAAAAAAACAGCAATGTTTTGATAACACCACAGAGACAAATTTTTGTTAAAGAAACTTAGCCAACAAATGGCTTTATTATAGTCAAGAATGAATTTAAAGTTGTAATAGGAGTATTTTTAATATTTAAAAAAAAAAAAAAAATTACATGTTTTCCAGGCATATTCTACATATTTATGAGTGCTCTCTCAGTTACCTCATGTTACAGTGAAAATGAAAGATCATCTAATTAGCAAAAAAGTAAAAGTAAAGTAATATGAACTTATTTTATTATATTATATTATAAACCAGTCAGTCTGGTCATACAGTGCATATATATTTGCTTAAAAATCACTGTTTCAAACAGGTTTCCCAAACATTCTGCCATTGGTCAACCCAACAGATAGCCCAGCCCCAAACTCACACCATTGGTTGAGTCATTGTTGCTATGCTGGGCTGATTGGAATAATGTTTTGATAGCACCAAAGAGACACATTTTTATTTAAAAAAAAAAATAGCCAACAGTATTTTTAACATGAAAAAAAAATTAAACACATTTTCTAGGTATATTCTACATATTTATGAGTGCTCTCTCAACTACCTCATTGAAGGTAAAGCAAAGAAGATTTGCTTTAATAAAGAGAATATGAATTATATTGGTAATGTAAAAAAAAAAAAGAAGATAAATCTAGTGAAAATTTACTGAATGTAATATAATATTAATTATATTATAATTTACCAAAATAGTATAATAATAATTATACTATAAATAATACTTTGATTTTCTTAGTCCAGTCAGTCTGTTCATACAGTGCATTTATATCTGCTTAAAAATCATGGCTGTTTCAAACAGGTTTCCCAGCCATTCTGCCATAGGTTGGCAAAACCACTAGCTCCACCCCAAACTCCATTGGCTACCATTGGCTGAGCCAGTTGCTATGCTGGGCTGGCCGAAATGTTTAAGAAAACAGAGCAATGTTATGAAAGCACCACACAGCCACAGTAACAAACTATTTAGAGAAAACAGCCTGCAAATGGCTTTTTATGAATATTAAGTTAGAAAAGTAGAACACATTCAGAACTCAACACTTAACAAAAATGTACACATTTTCTTACAGGCGTATTCTACAGATGTCTGTGTGCCAATCTCACGACTGCCTCAGATTATAGTGGAGACAAAGGAGGATCTAATCAGAAACAACATTACCGGTAGTTTACCAAGTTTGATTTTTCTCCTTTAGTGTTGACAACTGCTTTTAACTGCTGATATAATAACATTGGCTTTTTTCCTACTGTAGGTCCTATTGCAGGTCATGTGGGTGATGGAAACTTCCATTGTTTAATAGTACTGGATCCTAACGACCAAGACGAGGTGCAAAGGGTTCACTCCTTCACTGAGAGACTAGCCAGGTACTTCTATTTATACCTTTCTGCAGTTTTGCACCCTTACAATGATCTTCCGAGGCGGCTGAGAGGGACTGGCTGCAGTTTTTGTGTACATTGTCAGTTTTGTTTTGTGTAGCAATCAATACCAGGATTATTTCTCAAAGCATCTTCTGCCATTTGGAGAGCGTTTATTGACAATGACAGACATAGAGGGTCTAGTGTCTGGCTTTGGAGACAAGCACAAATAATAAAGGTCCTACCTGCCTTAAGTCATTACGGGTAAAGCACAGTCTCTGTCAGACACAATGGACGAGTGATCCGTGCTGACCAGAAGCTAAAGAGAAGACAAAGAAGCAATTGCATTTGCTTCAACAAAACGTGGCTAACCTGACAGGAGCAAATTGAGTTGTACTTGCCCTTTTAGTGAACGACAGACATGACGTTACTGTAAAAGCACAGGATTGCAAAACTATAGCCGTATTAACTGCCAAAGGAGCATTCGCACAATGAAGTTGCAACTCTGAGAGGAGAAGAAATGTTATTGAGTTGAACTTGTGTGGAAACCTAAGCAGAACAATGTGAGGAAATTGAAATGGATTTCAGGCTTGTTACCTGGAAGTCTACAGGAACTTGTTCAGGCCTAGTTAAATGAATCTGTTCAATAAATTCACCTTAAATACAACTCTGACTGTTAAAGGAAAGTGCTGGGTTCAGTTAAAGGCTGGAAACTGGGCGTTGTACACTAAACTGAGGACTTTCAAATCATTCCGAACTCAACAAACTTGCAAACTAGCAATTGGTCCATAATTTCACTTCAAAAAAATAATTCAGACTTGCGGCAAAAATTGTGGTTGGAGTATACATGGTGTACCTTGTCATGTCAAATTGTGAGAACCTACATGAACGAGTTGAGTAGGAGTTGGATTTCTGCTGCGCCAGGGAGCCCCGAGACTAGTCTTCTTCATTCAGTTGGAGAATGTGGAGGTGGAAACACCTGGGAATATGAATTGGACTGGACAGACAGCTCAGCTGCACAGATTCTACTTCCTGAGGAAACTTTGGTCTTTCGGTGGTTGCAGGCTGCTAAACATGTTCTTCCAGTCTGCCAGCCACGCTGAGGTCTTTTGGGGCAACAATGCCAGTTCTAGTGATTTCAAGCGTCTTAACTGATCAGGATGACCAGATGTGTTTTTGGGTTCACCCTGTTTATTGCCAGTACCGATTACAGTGGATGAATTAATTTTCTTGTTGTATTTTCCTGTGCAGGAGGGCATTGTCAATGGATGGAACTTGTACTGGTGAACACGGGATCGGTCTAGGAAAGCGGGCTTTGCTGAAAGAAGAGGTTGGTCCATTGGCCATAGAGGTCATGCAGGGCCTCAAGGCTACCCTGGACCCCAAAAACCTCATGAATCCTGGAAAGGTGTTATAATTAACACAAAACACTAAAGAAGATACTTTGCACTTGGTTTTCCGACCACTAGAGGTCAGGAGAATGAGATTTGATTTAGATTTTAAGAATGATAATGCATGATAGAGCATTTACAAAATCTGCACATGCAAAACAATTTTTGTGAAACATGCATATGATTTAAGCTCCTTGTGTGAACAAATAATTTCTTATTTAGTATTATTGTAAATGCATAGTATTAATGCACAGGGCCTTGAAAATGAATTCAAAGCCTTTTATTTTGTTTTCTATGGCAATCTCACACCACTTTGAAATATGAATGAATGTGAAATCATTGTGCCTTGGCAAACTTGTGTTTAGTCTGGCCTCTTCCTCTTCTATATATCTGTAAATTCTGTATATTTATTTATATTGATATATTTGCTTCTGAAGAACAGAATCTGTAAAGCAGAACTCAAAACTGATAAGCTAAATTTAATGCAGACAATACATTTTAATAAATTCATTTCATCAAATGATTTTGTCTCTTACTTATTCTGAAGTGTATTCATTTGACCTAAGGGTTGACCGGCACCGATGTTAAGCTTTTTTTTTTTGGTTATCGGGTATCATCATTTTTCAAACCGATTTGCCGATTTAAAATAATTTAAAAGCATTTTCAAGAATGTTTTTGTAAGAGCCCTTGTTTTTAATTTTGACATTAATTTTAATTTTTAAACCAGGCATATATATGGGTTCAAAATAGAATTTATCGGTCCACTTGATTTGTAATAATCACTAACTGCATCAGCCTTGAAAAACACATATCGGCCTTAATTTGACCCCTTTTGTATGTTTAAAAAATCTCAAGGCTACCCTGGACCCCAAAAACCTCATGAATCCTGGAAAGGTGTTATAATTAACACAAAACACTAAAGATACTTTGCACTTGGTTTTCCGACCACTAGAGGTCAGGAGAATGAGATTTGATTTAGATTTTAAGAATGATAATGCGTGATAGAGCATTTACAAAATCTGCACATGCAAAACAATTTTTCTGAAACATGCATATAATTTAAGATCCTTGTGTGAATATTAAGGAGTAAATAATTTCTTATTTAGTATTACTGTGAATGCGCTGTATTAATATACAGGGCTGAATTTTCTAAAGGCCTTGAAATATAAATATTCTGTCTTTTTATTTAGCTTTTCTATGGCAATCTTACACCACATTGAAATATAATTGCCAAATACTTGCCAAAATTGTGTTCAGTCTGGCTGCTTCCCCTACTATATATCTGTGAATACAGTATATTTATTTATATTGATATATCTGAAGAACAGAATCTGTGAAGCAGAACTTAAAACTGACAAGTTAAATGTAATGCAGAAAATAAATTCGATTAAATTCATTACATCAGATGATTTTGTCTCTTATTTATTCTGAAGTGACTGTTTTTGAATTCATTTGTCCTAGGGGTCGACTGATTATCGGTGCCAACATTAAGCATTTTTTGGTTATCAGTATTGGTCATTTTCAAAACTGATTCGCCGATAAAATAATAGTCCTTGTTATTCTTAATTATATATCGGTTCACAATATCGGTTATCGCCTTACTTGATCTGTAATAATCGGTGAAATCATCGTGCCTTGCCAAAATTGTTTAGTCTGGCTGCTTCCCCTACTATATATCTGTGAATACAGTATATTTATTTATATTGATATAACTAAAGAACAGAATCTAAGAAGCAGAACTCAAAACTAATAAGCTAAATGTAATGCAGAAAATTAATTTTAATAAACTGATTACATCAACTGATTTTGTCTCTTTTTATCAGTTCTGAAGTGACTGTTTTTTAATTCATTTGACCTAGGGGTCAACCGATTATCGGCGGCAATATTTTTTTGGTTATCGGTATTGGTCATTTTCAAAACTTTTTGCCGATAAAATAATTTTAAAAGCATTTAACATAAGTTTTTTGTCAGAGTTCTTGTCATTCTTAATTCTGACATTAATTTTCAATCTGACATATATATATATATATCGGTTCAAAATATCGGTTATCGGTACTTGATCTGTAATAACTGGTATCTGCATCGGCCTTGAAAAACGCATATCGGTCGACCCCTTATTTGACCTCTTTTGTGTGTCTGCAGTGGATTTGTTGATAAAAGAAAGCAACATCTGGTTTTATTTCATCTTGTTTTAATTATATGTATGATCATCATCATTATTACTCGTCCCACAGATTGCACATCAAAATCATCAGACATTTAGTTTGTACCTCCTAAAAACAGGCATTCGTTCATGTCCCTGGAAAAAAAGAAAAACATACAAAATAACAGACTTGAACGCAAAAATAAGAAAAGGATGGGTTTTCGAGAGTGCCGAGTCACTTTCCGCAGCCCAAGCACACAAGTGCTGCACAAGATAGTACTACGCTACCTGACTCTGTTTTTATTATTTGTTTGATTTGTTTTACACGGTGAGGCGAACTTGTTATCCATTGTTTTGATGGATGGTGTTTGTATGCCCTCATTTACAGGCACAAAGCAGAAAAAAACCTCAGAAATGCTCTATTTCTATCCAACACAAAAAGTAATAGGTTGTCAAATATTTTCTTGCGGTTATTTTTTTCTACCTTTCTTTTTTTTATTTGTTTTGCTTTTTTTATTTTTTACAATTTCAGCAACATTATTTTCTAACAGTGCTTGCTGTTTATACAGTAGACAGAGGCATCCTGAAGGTTAAATAGTTTTCTTGTGAGGTTTCTCACAGATTTTTCAAAAATAAAAAGTAAATGCAGATCATAGAAATGATCTTGTAATAGATTCACACCAGTATATCTGGGCTTTACATACAGTAGTGAAGCAACATTAGCTTACCAGACGCAAGCTGGTCGGTCACATACAGAAAACATGGGGAGGATGGACAGAAGCTGAAATCACACACACATACACACACACTGAATACGTACTCAAGGCTTTTACAGGGAAACTGTCTGAATATTATGGTCGGCGCTTCATAATAACTGCCCAAAAAATTGCAGATGAAACTAGGAAAATAGCTTTGAGCTTCAGAATCTGTAGGGGAAAGACATCAACTGTGAATTGTAAACATTTGAAGACAGACCGAGAGAGTGTCTTTCTCTCCCTTTTTTGACCGTAAACCCCCATCCCAACACACATGCTGATGTCTTGGACTTCCTCTGGCACTAACAGGAAACACAATTTACACATTTCCCCGCCTGTGGACACATGATCACACACATGCACACACGGAATAAGTAAATCTACGTCCACCGGCTGTCCAACACATCACTAACGAGTGAACCGCGCGCACGAAACTCCTCCCACGAACCAGGTGTGAAACCCCGCCCCTTGCCACACCCCTCTAATCAGCATTGTTTGATTGACAGGACAGGTATGGCCTCTGGATTGGTTTGCGAAGCGCGGTCTACTTCCTACTTGTTTACCGCATGTGCCCCGCCCCTTTTGTCGCCCCGCCCCTTTTGTTGCCCCGCCCCCTCTTCCCCATCTCCGAGAGGACCGGGTCAAAATGCAGACTGAACACACATGTCGATAAGAACACAGAGTATGTAGAGGGGGCAAGAAAGCGAGACGTTTTCCAAAGCCAGAGATCCGATGTTGGTGGCTTTGACGTGAAGGGGCCGGTTAGCAGTTTAGCAGTCTCTAGCACAGCGGGTAGGAGATTCTGGGATGCAAGTGGTAATGACGGTGTTGGCTGGATGGACGCTTTTATTTGGTTCAGTTTATGTGGTGACACATTTCCGTTTCCGTAGGTTTTGATCGAATTGGTTGGTAGATTGATTTATTTGGTTATTTTTGTGTCAGGATATCCAGGTTTAGGTCCATAAAGTGCCCTACAGTGAGAGAAAAAGAGACAAAGATGGAAGATGAGAGTCATACTGAGCCCGAGGGTGTTTTCACACTTGGTTTATGTCAGGGGTCTCGGGAGGTGGTCTAAGCGGGGTTTGCTGCAAGTCAGCTGTGTGGGTGACGTCTGAAGTGCAGTTATACATAGAAACACACGCATGTTTAATGTTTTAGCTGACTGCCTTTCAATAATATGTCAACGAAGAAATTACAGGAAAAAATACTATACACTAGTAGAGTGATCTTAAGTCTAGATCTTTGTAAATGTGATTTTTTTAAGTCTATAAAGTGCCCTAAAGTGAGAGGAAAGGAGACAAAGAAGAAATATTATACTGAGTTATACTGAACCCGCGGGTGTTTTCACACTTGGTTTATGTCAGCGGTCTCTTGGAAGGTAGTCTGAGAATAGTTTGCTTTAAGTCAGTGGTGTGGGTGAAGTATAACACCCATGCTTACATAGAAACTCAAGATTGAAGCTTTAACCATAAAGAAATTACAAAGAAATACATGTTTCTGAAAAAAAAAAAAAAAGTTGTATCATATACTACTACTGGGTATTACTAATAAATAAATATATAAACAATAAATTGATTATTGAAGTACTATTGTTAATAATAATAATAATAATAATAATAACAATAATAGGAGAGTTGTCTGAGTTGTGAAAAAAAAATTATATAGTATTACATATATTATATAAGCAATATTCAACTTACTACTACTACTAGTACTACTACTAAATAAATAAATAAATAAATAAATAATACGTTTCCCATTTAATTATTATTGTTAATAATAATAAAAATAGTAAATAGTAAAAAGTAAATAAATAAGTAAATTGATTACTGAAGTATTAATAATAATTATAATAATAATAATAGGAGAGTTGTCTGAGATGTTACTTTTAACTTACTACTACATGTAGTACTACTAATAAATAAATATATAAATAATAAATTAATTACTGATGTATTATTGTTAATAATAATAAAAATAATAATAATAATAATGATAAGAGAGTTGTCGGAGTTTGTGAAAAAAATAAAAATAAATTTTTTATAGTATTATATATATATTATACATGAAATAGCCAACATACTACTACTAGTACTACTAATACATATATTAATAAATAATAAATTGATTACTGATGCATTACTGTTAATAATAATAATAAAATAATAATAGGAAGAGGAAGAGGAAGAAGAAGAAGAAGAAAAGGAGAAAAATAAAAATAAAAATGATATAGTATTATATATTACATATGCAATATCCAACTTACTACTAATAGGTATTACTAGTAAATAATTAAATAAACAATACATTGTTTACTTATAAATAATAATAATAATAATAGAGTTGTCTAAGTTCAAGATGTTTGTGAACAAAAAAAATATATAAATATATACATATATATATATGCAATATCCAACTTACTACTACTAAATAAATAAATAAATAATAAATTGCCTACTAAAGAATTATTGTTAATAATAATACTAATACTAATAATACTAATAAAAATAAGTAAATTGATTACTAATGTATTATTGTTGTTAATAATAATATAAATACTACTACTACTACTAATAATAGGAGAGTTGTTTGAGTTCTAGATGTTTGTGAAAAAAATACAAATTATATAGTATATATATATATATATATATATATATATATGCATTATCCAACTTACTACTATGACTAGTACTACTAATAACTAAATAAATAATACTAATAATTAAATAAATGCATTGATTACTGAAGTATTATTGTTAGTACTACTACTACTACTAATAGAAGAGTTGTCTGAGTTCTAGATGTTTGTGAAAGTTGATTTAGTTTTAGAGGACACAAGTGTAAAAACTTGCATTGAATTTACTGTTGAAGTTATCCAAGTTCTAGACCTTTGTGAACATGAATTTTTTACATCACTAAGGACTGAAAACGTCCATTTACATAATTTACAAACCAATAATAAAAGTGGTCTAGGCCTTTGTGACTCAAGAGTGAAACTTCTAGGTGATACTTTCACATTTACTACATGTCTAAAAATGCTCCTGACAGGTGTAAAGGCGTGTTTATGATAAAAGCTTGTGAAAAAAAAGTGTTGCTACTCTGGAAAATGCATGCTATTAGTCTATTTACAAGTGGTGCACTGAAGAAATGAGATGCTGCTAATCACTGTGTGGTAAGGTAAAAAATTCCAATATAAAATTTCAGTACTTAAAATATCAGATTATTGATCCACGTTTACATGTAGGTGAATATTTGTGTGACAGTATTAACCTTTCTCAGTGGTAGCAGAAGTAGATGATGGAGGTCAGTCTGAAGGATGTTCAGGGCAGGAGCGGTTGATCTCAAACCAGGAGTCTATACAGCTAATGAAAAAAGATGGTAACAGTGTCAGTTTAGGTTCAATTCTAATGTAATTTACATCATTAAATACACTTCCATTAGCGTAATGCTTTAAATGATTCTACTAATGCTTATTAAGATTATTACAGTGTCCTAAACAGCCACAATGACTTCCAGCATTAAATAATGTTCCTGTCCTCGCTAAAAAGGCCAGGAAATGACGAAATCACATCCAACATACACAGCTATGTAGAGCAGCATTATAGACCGAAACAAGTGTCACAAATGTCTTGCCGGTTGCAGCTGGTTAGGCCAAAAATATTACGATTAACTTAGAAGTGATAGGATTTATCGGTTGTCACTTTATTGTGCCTCGGCTGGTTAGGACTGAGCGTGTAACTTGCTTGTGGCAAATTTGTTTGATTAAGCTTCAACATCTAAAAACATCTCAGCAAAGGAACGTCAGCAAGCCAGTCGCTTCACTTGAGACATACAGACTTTACAATACATGTGCTATTCAATCCCCAGAAGCCTCCTGCTGAGACTCCATATACAGACATGAAATGTCAATCACATGGTTATATAATCGCATAATTATATATAGGACATGACAAGGTTTGTGTTTCACGCTCAATGTAAACTCTCAGGCAATTTGACAGCTCAGACTGCCGTTCGTTTGACTGGCTAAAAGCTGTAGCATTTCCTGTCATGTTTTAAGATCAGACTGACACAAGGAGGCTTGTCATTATCACAAGCAATTTACCAGCACTGGTTTTGATTAAAAAGACATTGATGATATAAACTGCGCAATACAAAACGGGGGATCTGATAGTGAGGTGGAGGAAAATGTGTTGTCGCTGTCCATCTCACCTTTTGTGATAGATACAGAGGCACGGCAGTCTAGCGATGGTGTCTCCCTGCTGTAGCTCCTCCAGACATATTACACATTCTCCTGCGTCTCTTGACAACACGTCATCTGTAACACATACACAGACACTCACAATGAGCGCAAAATACTGATACATAAACACTACTGTTAAAAAAGTTGGGAGATATTTTAAAATGAATGAATACTTTTATTCAGCATGGGTGCATTAAATTGATTAAAAGTGACAGTAAAGAAATTTTATAATGCTACAAAAGATTTCTATTTCTACAAAATGCTTTTGACGTTTCTATTCATTAAAGTATGCTGAAAAACGATCAGTTTCCACACAAATGTTCAACATAATACATGTTTCTTGAGCAGGAAATCAGCATATTAGAATGATTTCTGAAGGATCATGTGACTCTGAAGACTGGAGTAATGATGCTGAAAATTCAGCTTTCATCACAGAAATAAATTACATTTTAAAATATATTCAAAGAGACACATATATTTTAAATTGTAACAATATTACTAACACCAAACTAGCGAATGCCAAAGAGTTAAAAAAAAGTATTAGATGTACACTACCAGTCAAAAGTTTTTGAACACTAAGATTTTCAATGTTTTTAAAGAAGTCTTTTCTGCTCACCAAGCCTGCATTTATTTTATTAAATGAAATATTATGAAATATTTTTTACTATTTAAAATAACTGCTTTCTGTTTAAATATATTTTCAAATGTAATTTATTGTTGCGAACAAAGCTACATTTTCAGCATCATTACTACGGTCTTCAATGTCACATGAACCTTCAGAAATCATTCTAATATGCTGATTTGCTGCTTAAGAAACATTATTATTATTGTTGTTGTTGTTATTATTATTATTTTTTTTTTCAGAATTCTTTGATGAATAGAAAGATCCAAAGATCAGCATTTACAACATTATACACTATACCAATCAAAAGCTTTGGAGTCAGTATAATTTTTATTATTATAATTTTTTTTTTTATTGGAAAGAAATGATAGAAATTAATAATTTTATTTAGTAAGGATGCTTTAAATTGATCAAAAAGGATGATAATCACAATCACAGTCATAATGATTTATAAGATTTCTATTTCGGGTAAATGCTGTTCTTATGAACTTTCTATTCATCAAAGAAACAAAAAATTCTACTCAGCTGTTTTCAACATTATAATAATAATAAATGTTTGTTAAGCAGCAAATCAGAATATTAGAATGATTTCTGAAGGATCATGTGACTGGAGTAATGATGCTAAAAATTCAATTTTAAAATCACAGAAATAAATTACATTTTAAAATATATTCAAATAAAACAGTTATTTTAAATAGTAAAAATATTTCAAAATTTGATTGTTTTTGCTGCATTTTGGTGAGCAGAAAAGACTAACTGTTCAAAAACTTTTGACCGGTTCTTTTGATGAACTTTTTACAAAACTATTACTCAAATTTTACATAGATTCCCCTTGGAGCACATGGATCCCATTTAAAAACTACATTAAAAGCAATGTTAATGTAACAATGTTATTGTAAATTAATTACAAAATAAATGTAACTGTAATCAGTTACAGGGGTTTAAACCTGAATATTTTCACACAAACAAACACACAGATTCAATTGATTTCTTTCCCAAATTGCATTGACTTCTCTAAAATATGAGACACCAATGTTTCAGGAGTTTACAACATAGCTATGAAAATTTTTGATTTTAAAAACAGGATCACAGCTATTAAACTATTTCTTGTTATGATTTCAAATCAGTATTTAACCTCAAAATGATCTCAAAGTAAAAAGAGCTGCTAAAGTCTGATTTTGTGGTGGCTGTGCTTTAAAATTAAATTACAATCTCAATTCAAGCTATAAGTTTGAAAGTCTGACAGTAATCAGTGTTGAGTACGTGTTAACCCTACCTGCTTTAAATGTTTAAAAATTATTAGCAGTTAGCAGAAAATTAGAAAAGTGATCAAAAAGTAATCAATTGTAATCAGTTGCATTACTTTAATAAAGTAATAATATATATAGTAACACTACTTAATACATTTTAATTGGGGTAATTTATAATCTGTCATCCAAAGTAACCTTCCCAGCACTGATTAATCCTTTAACTGTCACTCCCATTTTTGAACACAGACATAAAAATGCACTATCCAGACTTAAACTTTTGTAATTCATGAATGAAAACATTTTGTAATATGATTTTAATGTACATTTAACATGGTAATGCAACATCTGTTTTTAAAATGCCTTTCAAAGGATGAATTTTGAGATTTTAAGTTTTGAACTGATATATAATTTCTTATGATTTCTAAAACGTGATAGACGAAGGTCAGAACTCATGTTATGATGTAGATTTTTTTTAAGTTAGCACTCTTGACATATATTAATCTATTACTCTTCCTACATAATTTGTAACACAAAAATATGGTAAAATATCTATTTAGGAGTCTTAGACTTTTCCAACGAGGCCATGATTAGATTAAGATTTATTTGTAATATGGTGAAGTAAACTTAGGCATCCCACAGAGTGGACGATGATAGTTAATAGGTTAAAGTGGTCATCGGATGCTAAGTTTACTTTTACATGTTGTTTAAACATTAATGTGTGTTGGCAGTGTATGTACAAATCTACCCTATAATGATAAAAATCCATGCAGTGGTTTTTAATTAATCTGGAAAAATAATATCCCCTTTTTCAGATTGAGCCATTCTCAGATGCCTGTCATTGTGGTGTCACACCCACAGAGGCCGCTCCCTCGATAGTTGATTGACATGAGCGTTTTACCTCAGATCAGCTGTAACAGTTGGCCCTCTTTTGTTTCGATGCCGGAGCAGGGATGTAAGTTAGACAAGAATTGAGCGATTGAGGTGTTGTGTTGCTGGATGTAATAATGAACGTAGTGGTCGTCATTTACTCCCGACATCTGAGCCGCTGAAGATGCAGTAGATTACGTTTGTTTGTGAAGGGAATGCGCCTCCCGATCTACATAAATGCGTCTATGTTCACACGAATCATTCGTGATCCAGCTTCACTTACAGCAGAAGTGAGTATAAAGGTTTTTTTATGAATCTTTGCGATCGCCTTTCCTAATAAAGTGCCAGTTAGCAAGTTTAGCGGCTAAGCGCGGCTAAAGTAAACAGGCTCGTCTCTCAACAGAGAGAAGAGAGGGGCGGGGCGAGCAGAGCTCATTTGCATTTAAAGCAGTCTCAGCCAGAATGAGATGATTTTTGGGGTGTGGTTTTACACAACCATTCAGAATTTTTAACCAAAGCATATTATAGACTTTTCATTAAGAATCATATCAACTTGTGGAAAATGGGCATCCGATGACCCCTTTAAATGAGTACATTTTTACATAGTTTTCAAATAGGGTTTATTTACACTTAATTTATATTTATGTATTTATTTAAAAGCATATTTCCATATAGTTTTCTGGAAAAACTTTAAAAACACAGACTAAAATTCTAAAAAAGTAACCAAAAAACATTTGGGCCGCATTTTGGGCCATTTTATAAAATCAGTGTAAACCGACTGTAGCACATAAACCAACATGTCACAACTTATGTCTGATTGGGATGTTTGATAGTGCATGAAAACAAACTGTGCTTTATTCAAAACGGCTTGTTTGCCAGCAGGGGGCAGCGGTGAGTAAAGACGCATGAAATGCAGTGTTCTTTCTCACTCACAGACAGTTGCGGCTGGTTGAGTGAGGTGGGTTGGCACTTAGCATAACTAGTAGTTAAAGACAGTTACTCATGCTTCATTGCTGTGTGTATGTTTGCAGTGGAGAGATGACAACGAGGTGTGAACTCATTTTCCTCTAATAGCTTAAGGGCAACAACCAACACGATTTGACTTGCATGCCCATACCAGCATAATGAGTCACACAAACACACACACAAACACCGTTCTCAGCCTGTTTTAGTTTCCAGTAAAAGTCTTCTCAGGAAATGCGCCAGAAAATGAAACAGACCACTTCCTTTCGTATAACGTGCACAGCTTCCCCTGGAAACACCTGTGTGTGTAAAGGTGAGAAGTGTGCTAAAAACTGACAGAAGGTTAAAGAATCACGACAGGATAATGGAGTTCGTGCGAACGCAGGATGTCGATTGAGGGTTAACCCAGTTTTCCAGACCGCTTCAGTGATGAATCTCACACTATATCAGAGGTGCGATGCCACCTGAAAGACGTGTCACACATTTGTTTGTGCCATTTCTTCTTGAATCGTTTTTTTTAATGAACAATAACGAAACTTTTGTTGGCTAGCCATCTGCATTGGCGAAAAAGTAACGCAGGGCACCTGAGGTGAAGATGGGGAGATGAGGCGCTATTGTTTTTGTGTGCAGGGAGCAGGCAGACGGGACAAGAGATAGATTGCAGTATAGAGAGGATGTGATGGAGGGAGAGAGAACGACACGGGGTGGAAAGCAAGAAGAGGTGAGCTGCGAAAGACAGGAGATGATGGCAGGAATGAATAGAGAACAGACGGCAGACATATGCTCCAAATACAAATCAGCTTAGCGAGGCGACGCGGTATGAGAGACCGGGGGCAATTGTAACATGCTACATTTCTTCAAAGTTACGCTGAAATTAAACTTCTATACATATATTCCCTATGATGCAAAGATGAATTTTCATCAGCTGTTACTCCAGTTTTAAGCATCACATGATCCTTCAGATATGCTGATTTATTATTAGAATTATTAATGTTGCCAAATATTTTTTTGGAACCTGTGATTCTTTCTTTCAGGATTCTTTTATGAATAACAAGTTAAAAAGAACAGCATTTATTCAAAGTATAATCTAACAGTGTAAATCTATGCTATCACTTTTTATTAATTTAACACATCCTTGGTGAATAAAAGTATTTATTTCTTTCAAAAAATGTAAGAATACAAATTTACTGACCTTAGACTTTTGAACAGTAGTGTATATTTTTAAAAAACCTTTCTATTTTGAATAAATGCTGTTCTTTTTAACCTTTTATTAATCAAAGAATCCCGAAAAAAAAAAAAGTATCACAGGTTACAAAGAAAAAAAAAAAAAGGCAGCACAACTGTTTCCAGCACTGATAATAAATCAGCATATTAGAATGATTTCTGAAGGATCATGTGACACTTAGGACTGGAGTAAAAGCTGCTGAAAATTCAGCTTTGCATCATAGGAATAAATTACATTTTAAAGTATATTAAAATAAAACCCATTATTTTATATTGTAATAACATTTTGCAATATTACTGTTTTTTTCTGTATTTTTGATCAAATAAATGCAGCCTTAATGAACATAACAGACTTCTTTACTTCCCAAACTTTTGAGCAGCAGTATAAATATATATGTTTACATACTACTTTAAAAAAGTTTTTTTTTAATTTTTTTTTTAAGAAGTCTCTTATGCTCACCAAGACTGCATGTGTTTGATCAAAAATACAGTAAAAATAGTAATATTGTAAAATTTTATTACAATTTAAACAAACCGTTTTCTATTTGAATATATGATCAATATGATCAAAGGTGAATTTCAGTGTCACATGATCCTTCAGAGATCATTGTAATATGTTGGTTTGCTGCTCAAGAAACATTTATTATTATTATCAATGTTAAAACAATTTTTGTGGTTAAGTTTATTTATTTTTTAATGGAAAATTAACTTTTTTCCAGGACACTTTGATGAAAAAAACATTTAAAATGCCAGTATTTATCTGAAATCGAAATATTTAGTAACATTATAAATGTCTATTTTGTCACTTTTGATCAAGTTAATGCATCTTTGCAAATAAAAATATGAATTAAAAAATCTACAGTGTTAAAAATTAAAATTGAATTAAAACATATACAGTGTACTGTATTATAGTAAAATGATTTAATTCATCTCAGATAATCAAATAATTGTAATGTGCTTGAAAAAAAATCTTTTGTTTGGGATCAGATTTAAATGTTTTTAAAGAAGAATTTTCTGCTCATCAAGGCTGCATTTATAAGATTAAAAATACAAAAAAAGAGTAATACTGTGAAATATTATTGCAATTTAAAATAGTGGTTTTCTATTTTAATAGACTTTAAAATAGAATTTATTTCTGTGATGCAAAACTGAATTTTCAGCATCATTAATATGCTGATTTATCATCAATGTTGGAAACAGTTGTGCTGCTTACTATTTCTTTGGAACCTTGTTATACTTTTTTCAGGATTCTTTGATGAATAAAACGTTAAAAAGAACAGTTTTTATTTAACATATAAATCTTTTGTAACAATATACACTCCAGTTCAAAATTTGGGGTCAGTAATTTTTTTCTTTCTTTCTTTGAAAGAAATTAATAGGCTACTTTTATTCAGCAAGGATGTGTTAAACTGAAAAAAAAAAAGTGACAGTAAAGACTTACACTGCTAGAAAAGATTTCTATTTTGAATAAATGCTGTTCTTAACTTTTTATTCAAAGAATTTTGAAAAAAAATATCAGGTTGCAAAAAAATATTAAGCAGCACAACTGTTTTCTGAAAATTCAACTTTGCATCACAGAAATAAATTATATTTTAAAGTATATTAAAATAGAAAACCACTATTTTAAATTGCAATAATATTTCACATTATTATTGTTTTTTTCTGTATTTTTAATCAAATAAACACAGCCTTGATGAGCAGGAAATACTTTTTTAAAAACATTAAAAGTCTTACTGATATACATATCAGAGGTTGTGCTAGACTTCAACATTCTAATTCATAATCTATTATTACCCGTCATTTTAATTTTCATATTTTAATTAGAATAACACATTTAATTGCTTTTATTTTTGTTAACATTTAAACTGCATTTTGGAAGTTCAAAATCGGGGCACCATATCAGCTCATTATATGAGGAAAAATGCTGAACTGTTTTCCTCAAAAAACAATTTCTTTACGACTGAAGAAAGAAAGACACGAACATCATGGATGACAAGGGGGTGAGTAAATTATTTGTAAATTGTTGTTCTGATAAATTATAATAAATAATAAATTATCTGATAAATTATAATAGAATCGCATAAATAATAATTAAATGTTGACTCTTATTTATGATAAACTTAGCAAATATTCTTTTCAAGTGTTAGTACTGTTAATTTTTTTCCGTATAAATTTGTCTTATGACAATATGTTAGGGAAATGTGTATTTTTGAAGGAAAATACTTAAAAAATGGGATCTATTCTAGTTCTTCAAAACATTTTCCAATTTTCCAGACGCTGGTCCCGGCAAAGCAAACACGCTGCCCTTTCCCCCCCACACATCCCTGGATGACAGCAGGACGCACCCTCCTGCACTTGAGCTTGTTATCCTCTTAGGGCCGATGACTTCAGCAGCTCAGACGAGCTGCACTAGTTTACAGGAATGGACAGGTGTGTGTGTGAGACAGAGAGAGATCAGGCGTTGGTTAGGCCTTTTAGTTCAAGTTGTTAGTTGTCATGTTCCTCATTCTTTCCACAAGATAGCTGTCAATTTGTGTCTAGGCTTTGCGGTGCAGCCCCTGAAATGTTAACGCTATTACTGTGATAGCAGTTTTGTGTGTGTAAGTGTGTGTATCACTCTCTGAAGGGCCCATGTGAGCTGACCAGTGTGTCTTTTCCAAGCCAGGACTATGCATGGTGATATTTTAATACCTGCTGTTAAATTTAGCTCTCACATGGGGAGGGGGATGAGAGAGAGAGTTTTTCAGAGGGCAGAATAACATTTCTGCCACACAATGTTTTCTTCGTGGTCTCATGGCTGAAAGGAAAATCTATCTATCTATCTATCTATCTATCTATCTATCTATCTGTCTGGTATAACAAGCCATGTTTTTAACTAAACATGTATTAAAACAATTAAAACAGGGTGCACTGATTTGCAGTTTGGTGAGTTGTTGACTCAGTAAACACTACAAACGATTCAGTAAGTTATGAAATGTTCAAATCGAATCAAAAAGTGAGCTTTTACCCTTAATAAATACTCCAAATAATTCAGCAGGTAAGTTGTTACCAAACAATTCAGTGAATAATAATCTATAATCTATTTTTTGTGTGCTATTATTTAAGATAAAATTGGTTTATATATTTTTTATGAAAATAAAATGAATTAAAAATAATTTTGTAATGACAAAAAATATTTTTGAGATAATGGTTTAGATTAAAATGAAAAACTGTAATATTTTTATATAACAAAAATATGAAAATTTGATTGCTTAAAATAAAATGAATACAAAACAAAATTATTTAAAATATTTTCATTTAAGATAAAAGGTTAAGATTAGACATTTTTAAATTGAATTAGACATTTTAAATGAATAATATTGCAATTATTGTCATAAGAAAAACATAAACAGAAAATGAAATAAAATGAACAAAATTAATTGAAAATAAAAAGTATTTTAATAATCAAAATTATTTTTAAGATACTAGGTTAGATTAACATTAAATACAATTTAATTACAAAAAATAAAAAATAAAAACTGTAATTATTTTTATATTAGATAAAAACATAAAAATGTGTTTAGATTGCTGGAAATAAAATAAAATTAATAAAAACTAAATTATTTAAAACATTTTCATATAAGATAATAGTTATTTATTTCATTAATATTCAATCGTTTTAAAATGACTAAAATTGCAATTATTGCCATATTAGATAAAAAAATGAAAATGTGTTTAGATCGTTGAAATTATAATAAAATTAATAAAAACTAAATTATTTAAAACATTTTCATATAAGATAAAAGGTTAAGATTAGAATAAAATCAAATGAAAAATTAATGTAATTATTTTATTAATATTAATTCATTTTCATTCATCAAAATATAATATAATAGGAAAGTGGGAATTAATTAAAAAAAGGTATTTTAATAACCAAAATTATTTTTAATATAATAGGTTAATTAACATGAAAAACTGCAATATTTTTTATATAACAAAAATATGAAAATTTGATTGTTTAAAATAAAATGTATGCAAAACAAAATTATTTAAAACATTTTCATTTAAGATAATAGGTTAAGATTTAAAAAAAATAATTTAAAAGTAAATGTATTTATTTTGTTTATATTAATCATTTTTTTAATGAATAATATTATAATATTAGTATATATATATATAAACAGAAAATGAAATAAAAAAATTAATATTCATTTGTTTTAAAATGACTTAAATTGCAATTATTGCCATATTAGATAAAAACATGAAAATATGTGTTACATAAAAAATATGAAAACTTGTACCAGCACCCCTGCCTCCATCAACCCCCCCAAAAGCTGTAAACCTAGGGGCAACACTGAATACATGTATTAGTTCGGGGTTAGTCCAGTTAGTCCAATGTTGCATGCAGGGTTATTCCCGTGCCTGGATCAATACAAACTGGGGTGGATTAGAGTTCAGAGGGAAAAGGAGGGCTAGCGGACACAAACCGTACTGTCAAAAGGCAAGCAAAGTGTACATACTGCATTCACAGACAGCGAGCAGATCTGCTGACGTGTGACTGCCACTGGCTGCAGTTGACAATGGGACAGAGTGCACTGTGGGAAATAAGATTAACTGCTGTGTGTTCTGGTCTGGTAATGTCACTAACTTGAACATGGTGGGGTCAGCAAGCGACAAAATGTTACAACGAGGGATCAAATAAAAGCAAAACAGATGCAAATGTAAAGAAAGCAAGTGTTTTTGCTGTTTAAACCTTGTATTAATTTACTTTTAAAGGTGACTGTACATTTCGAAGCCTTGTTTTAGCTCGATAATTATTGACAAGTGAAGACAGATCATGTGACGGCAGTAAAGATCAGATGCATCAGATGCATGTGACCACCTTTAGCTCAAGCTGGGTTGGACAGCTGTCCCTCAGTCAGGTAGCTGTCAGTCAGACGTCCATCTGACCCAACACAGCTGTTACAAGCAGAGACTACGCATGTCATCGGGTCACTACAGCTAAGTCATGTGTGCCACCTTCCTGCAAAGCTGCACTTGACGGGCTCATCCAAAAGCTCACAGAAATAATAGGGAGCTAGTGTTGCTTGTTAATGTATTGCTGTCACTTCTTAAATTATACAGATTTTCTAAACATTTGTTCAGATTGCTGAAAATAAAATAAAATGAAATAAAAATCTATTATTATTTTATTTAAATAAAAATCTAATTATTGATAGCATTTTAGTATTTATATTAATTCATCAAATTGCAATTATTGTCATATTAGAAAAAATAACTGGAAAAACGAAATGAAATAATAAAATCAATCAATTTAAAAAAGGTCTAAATAATTTTAATAGGTTAAGATTAAGATAAAATAATCATTTAACATAAATGTATTTATTTTATTTGTGTTAATTAATTTTAAAAGTATTAAAATTGCAATTATTGTAATATAAGAAAATATATTATGAAATAAAATGAATGAACTAAAAAAGGTCTAAATTATTTTAATAGGTTAAGATTGTAAATATTATCATATAGGAAAAAATAATTACAAAAAAGAAAATGAAATAATAAAATGAACAGGTTAAGATTTAAATAAATAAAAGTAAAAATGTATTTGTTTTATTTATATTAATTAATTGTGAAATTATAAAAATAGCAATTATTGTCATATAAGAAAAGAATATTATGAAAAGAAAACTAAATAATAAAATAAATGAACTAAAAAAATAAAAGATTAAATTATTTTAACAGGTTCGGTTAAAACTAAAATAAAAGTGAAAAATGTATTTATTTTATGTATATTCATTTAATTTTAAAATGATTAAAATTGCAATAATAGTTACCTAAGAAAAAAAGAATCCTGAACTAAAAAATGAACTAATGAACTAAAAAATAAGGAATGTAAATTATTTTATTAGGTTAACAAAAAAGTAAAATAAATGTATTTATTCAATTTATATAAATTAATTTAAAAATCATTAAAATTGCAATTGTTATATGAAAAAATATAAAGAAATGAAATAAAAATGAATGAACTAAAAAAAGAACTAAATTATTTGAATAGGTTAAGATTAAAATAAAAAAAGTAAAAAATAATATGTATTTATTTTATTTCTATTAATTAATTTTAAAAGTTTAAAAAGTTTAAAATTGCAATT
This sequence comes from Labeo rohita, assembly GCF_022985175.1. NCBI lineage: Eukaryota > Metazoa > Chordata > Actinopteri > Cypriniformes > Cyprinidae > Labeo > Labeo rohita. Next base: position 17,713,302 of record NC_066893.1, read on the forward strand.
ATTGTCATAAGAAAAAGATATTATGAAATAATAAAATGAATGAACTAAAAAAATAAAAGATCTAAATTATTTTAATAGGCTAAGATAAAAATAAAATGTATTTATTATATTTGAATTAATTATTGTTTAATTATTAAAATTGCAACTATTGTCATATAAGAAAAAATAATTATGAACAGGAAATGAACTAAAAAAAGTTTTTTTTAAAATAATAAGGTTAACAGGTAATAGATCATTATAAAGCATAAAATTGATATAATTACTTTTTTTTTCAATAAGATCATTTAAAAATATATTAGAAATTTTCAAAGACGTTAGAAGTCAGTTTATTTGAACGTAGGGCTGAGTTTTAAATGAATTAACCAAAGCATAAAAGATAAAATGTAATCAAAGTGGATCTTATTCTTAATTTAAAAATTTTAATTGAGCACAATTCATCAAAGCTCTAAACTTTTTTCTAAAGAAAAAGTTCATACAATCTTTCCAAAAAAAAAAAAACTTTCTCTGCCTCTGAAACAACCTTTTATGGGATACAACCATGGGAGGAATACTATTAATATTTAATATTTAATACAGCCTTACATTTAACTCTGGCATGATTGATGAAAGGATTCAATGAAAACCCAATGGAACAAAAATCAAATATAACCCTATTTATTTCCCACTGAAAATTCGGTTTTACTCGGATATCCATCATATTACGAAACTTTAATGCGATGCAAATTCAGTAATATCTTAAACACAATACGAGCAGTAATATCAACCATGGCTCGAATAAAAATCCATAGAGGACTGAAAACTGACTGTAATTTGACAGGCTACAGATATCATGAAACAGCAAATAAGAGGGTGATGGAAGAGGAAAAAAGATGACAAACGTCATACACAGTGGTGAGCTTGGTTTCCCACGGCAAAACGGAGAGAGAAAGAGAGAGAGACCTAAATTAAGAGGTCATCCACAGTTCACAGACTCTTTTCAGCCCTGGAATGGAGTCACAGACAAGAATGAAATGGAGAATGAAAGGATAAATTGATACAACGACACAAAAAGGAGGAAAATAGAAGATGGAATAAATACTTAGATGAAGTTTATGGACTACGAGTGGGCGTGGTCAGTGGGGGCGTGTCTTACCGTTGTAGGAGAGGCGGGGCTTGCTCAGACACATGATGAAGTGAACCTCCATCTCATTGGATGCCACTGATTTGGAGCAGACAGGACACTTAAATCCTAGAGAAGAAGAAGAAAACAGCATTGTCAGAACTCTTGAAGCGGCAATAAGCCGGCAAAGGCGGTGGAATGAGCTGTGACAGTGATGCAGCAGTCTGATAACTGCCAATGCCATAATCCTGCGCAACATGTTATGTTTCTATCGCCCTGCTGCAAATGCATTAGCTCGGCTTTTAGTAACTTCGATGACACAAAGCTTTTTTAACTTAAACTCGCACTTTACAAACACATACATCAATGTCACTTGTTCAGCAATGTCTTTATGACAGCGACAGCTGCACGAGGCATGTTAGGCCGGTGTCAGCAAACAAACATTCAGTTTTTTGGTTAATCTCTTGTACCTCACCTGCATCATAAGAGCTTCAGACCAACATATTAGAGCACTGCCATCAAGTTTTATAGTTAAAAACTACATTTTTTCTCAGAATTGCGAGTTTGTATCTTACAATTGTGCCATTTTTATGAGAATTGTGAGTTTTTATCTCATAATTGTACCTTTTTTCTTAGAATTGCGAGTTTGTATCTTCCGAATGTGCCTTTTTTTTATCTGAATTGTACGTTTGTATCTTCCAATTGTGCCTTTTTTCTAAGAATTGCAAGTTTTTATCTCACAATTGTGCCTTTTTTTAATCAGAATGGTAAGTTTTTATCTCACAACTGTACCTTTTTTCTCAGAATGGTGAGTTTTTATTTCACAATTATGCATTATTTCTCAGAATTGTGAGTTTGTATCTCACAACTGTACATTTTTTCTCAGAATTGCAAGTTTGTATCTTCCAACTGTGCCATTTTTTCTCAGAATTGCGAGCTTGTACCTCGCAATTGTGCCTTCGCTGACAATTCTGAGAAAAAAAGTCAGAATGGTGAGATGTGAACTCGCAATTGCGAGAAAAAAAAGTCAGAATTGTGAGATAAAGTCGCAATTACCTTTTTTAAATTTTTTATTCAGTGGCAGAAATGGCCTTCATACAAATGTTATTTTTACAAAACTGTAAAGAAAACTTAATAGTTATTAAAAAATATAAATATAAATAAATGTAAAAAAATCTGTTTAAAAGTTTTGGGGATAGTCAGTAAAAAAAAAAAAAGGACTGACACCAAACTTGTAATGAACATTAAAAATAAAACACTTAAAATTAAAATTAAGTGAATTTAGGCTTCACAAAATCATAATGTACAGTATGAAAACTGCATGGCTATTCATTTTAAGATAAACATTTTTAATAATACATCTGTGTTATTAAAAATATTGACTACATTTGTGCATTACATGATAAAAAAATGTGCAATTGTACAATTGTATATTATCAAATAATTAAAAAAAAACTCTAATATTAGCAGATATGGCACCGTTAGATCTAGATCCAGGCCTTCAATTCCTTTATTCTATTTATATTATTTTGAAAATATTCAAATTCACCTTTAAAATTCATGTTTTATATTGCAGTGGGGTATATTTGTAGACCTCTATTCACATTAACAGTAAAAATGCTCACAAAATCTATTTAGTCATAGTCTGAGCACCATACTTAAAGGGATAGTTCACCCAAAAATGATAACTATGTCATTAATTACTCACTCTCATGTCATTTCAAACCTTTAAGACCTTTGTTTTGTTTGGAAATCCCAGAGCTTTCTGACTCTGCATAGACAGCAATACAACTAACAGGTTCAAGGCCCAGAAAGCTAGTAAACACATCATTAAAATAGTCCATGTGACATCAGTGCTTCAACCGTAACGTTATGAAGCTGCGAGAATACTTTTTGTGTGCAAAGACACATTTTATCTTCAGAAGATGAATGAAGGTTTTACGGGTTTGGAACAACATGAAGGTGAGTCATTAATGACAGAATTTTCATTTTTGCATTAAGTTCATTATGGAGTCCAACCTGACTATTATGTCTAACCAGTCTATTATGCAATAAACCACAGCCTTGGCATCAAATCAGCAAGCAAAGGGAGCTTCCACTAACACCCTGTCCTCTGACATCAACTGAAGGCCCATAGGGCAAGACAGAAAGAGAGAACCATTCACACATTGAGTCCCACAGAGCCGGCCTGTGTCCTTCATAAACACAGGCGCAGCGGCAGGTCATTGAGACTCTGTTTGGCACCTCACATCCCACCATGAAGCCCACTGGCCTTGTTTTAAACAGACAGCCTTTTCGCATGATTCATGTCAATGTTTCCCAATGCATTGAACTCTAGGGTGAGCTAAAGTGTTGTTCCTTAGCAGACTTTGATGAATGAATTCACGTTCACAAACTATATGAAAACTTACCATGTCAGCACGCCTATATGAAATGCAGGCTGGAGAGTTTGGGGACTTCCATTGGAGAAGGTGCAGGTGTGGTTTTAAAACTGTACTGTACATGAGGGCACGGCCTTGGCGAAAAGACTCGAAACCAAGCAAATTATAGCTCTGTACAACTAACAGAACTGGTATGCTGCAAGTTGCTCTCAGTATTTATCAAGAAATGAGTACTGAATAGGAAGCCGTTTCACAATTTGCCTGGAGGGGGGATTTTTAGAAAATTGTAAACATAAGAGAAAAACCTGATTGGATTTCTGCCGAGAGAAGCTCTCTGTGTTCATGATGTGGAACCTTGGTTTGAGGGGAACATTGTAAAATCTAATTAACAGCAGTTTTACACTATTTCACTGCTTATGTTGATAATTATTTAGGGTGAAGACAGGTTGTTCGGCTTGTGGGAGCAGCCTGAAACACAAGCTCCATAAGATCTCTGGTTAACTCTTGAATTTTGTTTATATTTTTTGTTTTAAATGAGGTAGAATGAAGCACTATCATTATGGAAAAACAATTCATCCAAATACAAAAATTCTGTCGTTAATCATTCAAGCCTGTTTTGCTGAAAAGACTTGTAAATAGACTTACATAATCATCAGTACCATAGTACAAATCAGTCAGTAATATTTTGCATCATATGTCATTGTTTTAATGCAAAAGTGTCTATGAATATATGGAGTTTACACAGATGTTTAACTTCCAGTGCAAATATGGAAGCACATTTCCGCCACTGAATAAAAAATGCAAAAAGATAATTGTTACCTTTTCCTCTCACTTTTTTTCTCAGAATTGCATGATATAAACTTGCAATTGCGAGAAAGTCAGACCTGTGAGATGCAAATGCACAATTGTGAGTTATAAAGTCCAATTCTGAGGGGGAAAAGACTGATATTTTCTCAGAATTGCTAGTTTATATCCCGTCATTCTGTCTTCGTAACACGCAATTGCAAGTTTACATCTCAGTTCTGAGAAATAAAGTCAGAATTGCGAGACTGTATCACGTAATTCTGAGAAAAAAGTCAGAATGGCGTGTTTGTATCCCACAATTGTGAGAAAAAGTCAGACTTGCTAATTTATACCTCACAATTCTGGAGAAAAAGTCAGAATTGCAAGATTATATCACAATTCTGAGAAAAAAAGTCAGAACTGTATGATTGTATCATGCAATTCTATGAAATAAAGTCAGAATTGTGAGTTAGTATCTCACAATTCTGAGAAAAAGTCAGAATTGTATCATACAACTCTGAAAAAAAAGTTCGAATTGCGAGCTTATGGCCGTTTCTCAAACGCAAGGCTGCATCCTCCAGAGGTTGCATTTGCAGGCTGCATACGTCATCAAGACTGGTTTATTTCAGTTATTTGAGCATTACATTCGTGAGTCATAAGCATATTACACTTTACGCTTTACTAAGAATAATGGTCAAATTATTACTGTTAATATTTTAAAATAAGATCTTCTTTATGACGTATGCAGCCTACAAAGGTGAACTCCTGGAGGATGTAGCCTTCAGTTTGAGAAACGGCCTATATCTCATAATTCTGGAGAAAAAAGAACTCCAAGTTTGTATCACAATTCTGAGAAAAAAGTCAGAATTGTGAGTTTATATCTCATAATTCTGGAGAAAAAAGTCAGAATTGTGAGTTTATATCTCATAATTCTGGAGAAAAAAGTCAGAATTGCTTGTTTATATCATGCAAATCTGAGAAAAAAGTCAGACTTGCTAATTTATACCTCACAATTCTGAGGCAAAAAGTCAGAATTGTGAGTTTATAGCTCACATTTCTGGAGAAAAAAGTCAGACTTGCTAATTTATACTTCACAATTCTGAGAAAAAGTCAGAATTTCAAGTTTATATCATGCAATTCCGGAGAAAAAAGTCAGACTTGCTAATTTATACCTCTCAATTCTGAGAAAAAGTCAGAACTGCAAGTTTATATCACAGAATTCTAAAAAAAAAAAAAAAAAAAACCCTGAATTGTGAGTTTATATCTCAGAATTTTGAGATAAAAAGTCGCAATTACCTTTTTATTTTTTTTTTTTTTTCCAGTGGCAGAAATGGGTTTCCATACAAATGTTCTTTTCATGAAGAAAATAAAATCAGTAAAGAATAGGGTTGGGTATCGTTTGGGGTTTTTTCGATAGCGGTGCCAAATCGATACTTTTAAAACGGTACCGGTGCCAAAACGGTGCCTGAACCGATACTTTTAAAAAAGCCACAAAGTGGTGGATGACACAAGAATATATTTTTATTGGACAAAAAAGTTCTTTAAATTGAACAATGTATTAAAAGTAAAAAAAAAAAAAAAAAAAAAAAAAAAAAAGAAGTAGTACTATACATTATTAAGTCAATGCAAAACGCAACAACAATAAAACCTAAGCCACCTAACCCAACTACAATAATTTAACAGCTTAAAATTTCAGCAATTCTTTTGCAGAAATATGACTATATGTGATGAGATCTGGGAAAACCCGTCGGATGTCGCGGTGGGACGTTTTCAGGAAATTCGTTTTTCATTAAATTATTATTCTATAACATCTTGTCTGTCATCTCTGAAAATATCTCTTCGAAATTCACTTGTTTAGTGCAGAAAAATAGACATTTATTGCAGCAAGCAAAAATGACTCTCTTTCTCCTATGTTAAGAACGCGCTGCGGAGGTGCTTTCCCTTAACACCACAAAACAGTTCACCTATCAAAATAAACCACCTAACATATTTAGTAAAGGCGTATCAGTTCACATTCTCCACCAGTCCTGTGTAAAGTACGGCAAGCAAAGTTATTTATTTATTTATGTATGTATGTATTTATTTATTTATTTATTTTAATGTCGTGAGATGGCGGAGCACAACAACGCCGTATAAAGTACTGCAGCTGCTCACTTAACCGATCTTACTCGTCTCAATCTGCTCAGTTTTGGTGATGTCAGTTCCCTAAATGATGTTACGGGCTATTTGACATCCAGAGATGAAGGATCAGATGATGAAGTTACTAAAGAGTCGTCGTCCGATGACAGTCTGTTTTATGCACAGTGCGCGAACAGTTGCGCTGCGCTCGCTTTTACTACAACGTAGGCTGCATTATTTACTAAACATAAAATGGGTGATCAACGGAAAACAAACGTTAGTCTGTTTGTGTAATGATGCAGTAGCGCTCCTAACTTGACAGACAGCTCTCGTTAAACCCGTAAGTGAAAGTGAAAGCCGTCTCACTTTAAAGCCGTTTTTCTCAAAATCCCATTCCTGAAAATTATCGCTATCAGCCAACCTAAGATAGCCATAACGTAGGTTATGTAAAAAATAAAAGTTTTGGAAAGGGGCCTGAACTCAGCTTTCATATGGTGTCAAAACCTAAAAAAGGTAAAATTTCACCATGTGTTGGGTTTTCCTAGATCGCATCACATATTTGCCGTCTCTGGCAAAATACGACACCTCTCCAGCTGATGTCTGCCAACTGTCAAACACGGTGCATCCCTCTGCTTTCATCTTTATTCCACATACCATCAAATGTTTCATTAGGTTTGACGCGTTTTCCCCTTCACACGCAACTGCTGTAAAACATTTGCTGCACGTCACAGTGTCTGAATCATTTCTCGTGAAATATAGCCACACTTCAGAATGTTTAGTTTTTGGCATTTTAAGTTAGACGCGTTTAATGTCGCTTGCTAAGCTAACGGCAAACCACCTGCTGCAGTCAGAGCAAGTGTAACGATAGTTGCAGCATTCACGCGCTTCTCGGATGGTCTCATTTCCAGACGATTTGTGCTTTTAATTCGAAATGTGAAAATGGATAGTAACTACAAAGATGTCTTGGATTTCTATCATCAAAGCTTTCCGACGTTCACGTGAGTTTTCTCATTCAGTAAATACATTTTCTGATCATTCTGACACCCCATGAATGCAGTATTTAAATTTAACTAGCGATCATGCATGTTGATGAATCAATGCTTCTACATCCGTGTCATAGCACCAGAAGACAAATATTTCAATCAACAGTTCAGGCATTTAAGTGGCACCGAAATGAGGCACCGAAATTCGCGTTCTGATTCGGTCCGGTACATACCGGTCACATGGGTACCGGTGCCGTATTGGCACCGGGTTTCGGTACCCAACCCTAGTAAAGAAAGCTGTCAAGAAAACTAAACGATTATTTAAAATATAAATAAATGTAAACTACTGTCTACTGTCTGGGGTCAGTAAGTTTAACTTTTGTTTCTTTTTTTTTGTTTAAATAAATTAGTTTATAAATAAATCTTTTATTCAGCAAGGACACATTACAGTTTTTCTCAGTCGCTTTGGTGCATTTCTCAAATCATCCTTAACATTTGCAAAGAAGTATGTGCATTTCTCAAAACAATTCATACAAACAGCACAACACAATGATTACCTGCAAAAGCCTGTAACTTACTCAAAATCTTTAGTTCATCTATCAAAAGTAAGTATGCATGTCAATGAACATATCAGTGCCATCAGAATGAAAAGTCCTTGTGTCATTGTTCACAAACAAGATAGTCAAAATGCTTAGTCATGTTGTCAAACAGTGTACTCTATTAGCATTACCTGATGTAAACTATAGTAATAGTTTGTATGACAGTTACTGTATTGAAATTCAGAAGGCTGCAATTCTTATATGTGCCATGTATCCATTTAAAAAGTACAAATGTACACATTACTGTATGTGAGATATTGATTGAAAGAGACTGGATAGGACAAAATAAAAAAGGAAAAAAGAAAAGAACAGAAGAAGTTATTGTGATAGACAAGAAAAAGAAATATCCCTGATAGTACACGTACATTACTAACTTACATTTACATCTGCAAGATGTATTTTTCAGAGTGTTCGCTCATCTGCACGTTTCCTACCAGGTGTCAAATAGACTTTTATTAGATGTCTTTACTGTAAGATGTTTATGATTTAGAGTGTATGTAAAACTGACATCTTACAGATGTCTCTCAGATGTTTGTACATGGCGAAAATACAAAATTAGAAAGGCAAACACAGGAATCACCCCTTAGGCAGAACTTGTATGAGGAATTTCAGAGAACTGGTTTGTTATTGGTTAATCTACATTCCCTTATTAGTGAAAGTCAAGATGCATGGCAAATTTACAAATAGACCAACAGGAATGTGTAGAAAATATACTTGACAGTTTATAACAACTATATCAACCATTTTGCATTTAATGACTTATACGATGAACTAATGACTAGATGTTTTGAGGGGTAAGACTATTGCACAGAGAACTACATAATATATTTTGAGCAACATGACACTAGCAACTGATAATGTAGGAAAACGCAGACAAATGTACATAATCAACTGCATGAATGTACCAAAGCAATTGCAACTTGTTCAAAAGAATGAGAAACTGCTATTATGATGTGCACAAGTGATGATGTGGCGGTTGAAAAAGTAGTTTTGAGAATTTCATTTCTGATTTGAGAAATGCACCAGAGCGACTGAGAAAAACTGTAAATTGATCAAAAGTGACAGTAAAGACATTTTTAAGTTTACAAAAATTCTTATTTCAAATAAATGTTGTTTATACTGTAATATTGTATTAATCAAAGAACCTTAAAAAATGTAACACTGTTTCACCAAATATTTTAAGCAGCACAGCTGTTTTCAATATGGATAATAATCAAAAACGTTTCTTGAGCAGCAAATCAGCATATCAGAATGATTTCTAAAGGATCGTGTGAAGACTGGAGTAATGATGCTGACAATTCAGCTTTGCATCACTGGAATAAATTACATTTTAAAATATACTATAATACTGTTAAGTGTTTAGTCAAATAAATGCAGCCTTGATAAACACCAGAGACTTCTTTCGAAATCATTAAAGATCTCACAGACCTCAACCATTTGAACCACAGTGTAAGTGTAAAAAAAAAATGTGGTGGGGTCAGTGACAATGCTGGCAGGCCACACAAAAATCTAAATTACTTTAAAAATATCTACCCTTGTGTTAAACAGCCTGAAAATCAGCAAATGAGTTTGGAACGACATAAGATAAAATGATAAAACTTTCATTTTTGGGTTCACTTCAGTGAAAGTAAGCAGGTGCAGACAGTCTAATGAACAAAAGTAGCCATGCCAGGAAAACAGGTGAGACAGAATAAGAATCCAAACAGAGCCAAAATGCAAAGTCAGTTAAAACACGGCACAAAGTAAATGCACGGATGAAGACAGCTCCATCTGTCAATATAACCAACGGTTCGATTCTCTCCGCCCCGTGACTCTTCGCTTAGCGCACACCCCAACCTCCAAATCCCACCCCAGGAACCTATGATGATGCCTGACCCAGTTTTCCCTAGGCTGCTATTTTCAGGCATTCCTTGGGGACAGATGGAGAGGGAGAGATAGAAAGAGAAGGAAAGAAGACTGAAGTTGAAAACGGAGGTGTGGAAATCTCTGACAGGGATGTCCCATCTCCTAAGAGGTGTGATTTACTCAAACAAAGCTACTAAAGGGGGGGCGACGGGGTTCCATCTGTCAACACGCAGAACTCGAGTCGCACATGCGAGAGAGGCCAACTGTCTCCACTACCGCAAGTATCACATGCCGTCGAAAATATCAACAGCAGCTCAACCGCAGCAACAAACAGACCAGACGTCTTTCATGCCGAACCGGCCATAACGACAATGAGCTTATGAGATCAAGTCATTATGTTTATTAACCTTGTTTGTAAATTACCTCAGCTGACCTCATCCAAGTGGATTGTCGCTTTCCAAGAGCTTTTCATGTCAAAAATTGTTTAATTTCATCTTCATGTAGTTCTGAACCTGCATGACGTTCTTTGATCTTTGTCTTGATTGCTGCTTTTCATGTAATAACAACGAATGGGGACTGAAACTTTCAAGCTTCGAAAGGAATGAAAAAAATACGACTTCTACACTATTATTAAGGTTTTCTGAAGCAAAACAATTGCTTTTTGTAAGAAATGGATCAAAATTGAAGTCATATTTCACTGATAAATCTTTCTCCAGCGAGCCTTTAACTGATTCATTGATTCAGTGAATTGAACTCAAGAGTCAAATGAGTCCAAATAGTGAATGAATCGTTCAAACTGGCTTTGTGAACTCGATCGGAAATTGTGTGGAAAAATCATTTAATATTATAAAAAACAGCAAATTATACCAAAATAAAAATAAATAATGCAACGCCTGTCTATGCAGGGTCAGAAAGCACTCAAATTTCATCAAAAATATCTTAATTTGTGTTTCGAAGATGAACGAAGGTCTTTGGAATGGGTTTGGAACAACATGAAAGTGAGTAATAAATGACAGAATTGTCATTTTTGAGTGTGCTATTCCTTTAAATATGAATTTAGATGCCGGGCAGCATGGCTTGAACCTTTGTAAACTGAGTTGGGGCTCTGATGAGGGGAAGAGTCTATGTAAAAGGCCAGAACAGAGCCATGGGCCCCTCAGTTAGTGAAATCCTAAAGGCTGCTGGGAAGACCAGCTGCTTGCTCTCACAGTGCGTGGCTTAATTAGACACTCTATTGGTCTTAATGAGCTCTGGCTCAAGTCAGGACATTAATGGGAGACTGAGTGTTTAGAACTTTGTGTGTATTTGTGGGTTAATTGTTGTCTGTTGTGGTTTTAGTGGTCAAGGAGGACAGCTAATGGTCGGAAAGACACTTTAACTTGAATTCAGCCTTGATTATAATCAGACTACACTTTAAAAAACTTTGTTTCTTCTAAAAAATATTATATTAGAGTTGTTCACTATATGTTCTTTACTTGCAACACCAACAAGTATCAGTTCCACCTCACAAAACAATCTAGGCTCGAGACTCGGAGAGCCACATCTCGTCGTGCCATGTCTCTGCACGCATCTGAAATAGAGCCGTTACGCTCCGCACCTGTTAAAGTGTCCCCTGGCTCTTGTCCTTCGAGCTGACGCGTTCCTCAAGCAGAGCTGACTGCTCCGTCTGATATCCATGCATTTTTGATGATACCTCCGCATATAGTTCTTGCTCCGTTCCCCACGGCCGAAGATGAAGAAGTCAAAAAACTTAGACAGTCAGACGCTCAAGCCAGACTCCTTCTAACTAAAATTCCCAAGACTCACTGACAGTGATACTGTAGATAAATAGAATGACAGAACGGTAGATAGAACGATAGAACAATAACAATAAATACAAAAAACAATAAAAATCAATAATTAAAACTATTTTAATTTATAGGTAAGAGAGATAGACAGACAGACAGATAGATAGATAGATAGACAGATAGAACAACAGAATGATAGAATGATAGAAAGATAGACAGAGCAAACGATAGAATGATAGATAGATATATAGATAGAACAACAGATGAAACAATTTGAACGCTAGAACAATAGAATGATAGAAAGATAGATAGATAGATAGAACAATAGATGAAAGAATTAGAACGAGAACAATAGAACGATAGATAGATAGATAGATATAGATAGATAGAATGACAGAACAATAGATAGAATGATAGAACGATAGATGGAACAATAACAATAAATACAGAAAACAATAAAAATCAATAATTAAAAACTATTTTAATTTATAGACAGATAGAACAACAGAATGATAGAATGATAGAACGATAGATAGAACGATAGATAGATGATAGATAGGATGACAGAACAACAGATAGAACAATACAAATCAATAATTTAAAATTATTTTAATAGATAGATAGATAGATAGATAGATGAACAATAGATGATAGAATGACGGATAGAACGATAACAATAAAACAGAAAACAATAAAAATCAGTAATTAAAAACTATTTGAATTTATAGATAGATAGATAGGTAGATAGATAGAACAACAGAATGATAGATAGAATGACAAAGATAGAATGATAGAACGATAGAACAATAGAACGACAGATAGATAGATGACAGATCGATAGATAGATAGATAGATACATAGATAGACAGACAGACAGATAGATAGATAGATAGATAGATAGATAGAATGACAGAACAATAGACAGAATGATAGATAGAACAATAACAATAAATACAGAAAACAATAGAAATTAATAATTAAAAATGATTTTAATAGACAGACAGACAGACAGACAGACAGATAGATAGATAGATGGAACAACAGAATGACAGATAGAACAATAGAAGGAGAGAATGATGGATAGACAGAAAGAATGATAGAACGATAGAATAATAGAACGACAGAATGATAGATAGAACAAATTATAGAATGATAGAACGATAGATAAAACCATAGATAGAACGATAGATAGATAGAATGATAGAATGATAGATAGATAGATAGATAGATAGATAGATAGACAGAAAGATTACCATCAACAACAACAATTTTGCACCTTTGTTTTCATTTGTAATAATAACCTTAGTCAACAGTCAATCAAAGTATTGATCTGTGTCTCTTCACAGGGCGGCTTGAAAGGATCAGTGTTTCCTAAACAGTTTTCAAACAAACCGGTTGATTACAATGAGGCCATTTACAGACACCAGCGATGCTTAATCAATCAGCAACAGCACGAGCCTGTAAAGGACTCAACGATTACATCGCAGAACTGCATCAGAAAGAACTGATAAACTGTTTGAAACATCCTAAAAAACCCACCAAGTGAGCTGCAGCCTTCAGTTTGCTTTGTAGACAGCTTGAATATTACATTAAAAATACACTGATATGAAGCAGATAGCAATACATTGTGACGTTTAAAACAAAAGCTATGCACCATTGCCACTTGTAAAGACAAACAGGCCTGTGTACAAGCAGGAAACACTGCATGACTCAGCAGAAAACCACATACAAAAACAGGTCAAACCATTAAAAGGTGTTAAGCGCCTCAGGACCGGCTAGAAACCGCAACTGGCCAGACAATGACGACTTCCTGTGACCATTCATTTGTCATAACACACTACAGCTTAGCGCGGTACACACATCCATCACTGCACGTCCAACCTAAAAGCTCGGTTTCACTCGCCAGCCTCTTTCATTACAAAATATCGATCTGTAAAATATATAACTACTCTGGGGACATAGTGAACCATCTCTAACACTGAAGTCAGAGAGCTCGGTGTTTAATGCCATTAAAATTCCCCCTTTTAGTTAATTCTTGACAAGCAGAGCTCATTTCTCCCAGCCTGACCTTCACTGGGGTTTAGAAAAGGACGACACAGCTGACGCACATCTGCACCGATACAATGGCAGTATTTCATTGTCTGCTCTTCTTAGGTGAGGTTTCTCTACATTGTTCCTCATACAATGACTCTGACAGCAAACAGAAAGAAGAGAGGCCATTTGAACAGATGCAGGTCTGTGACAGAGAATATCCAGCAACAATCAATTTTTTCCAACCAAAGAATATATTCATCTATTCAAACAGTGTTCAGTAAGCAATGGATGTTATTAGAACAGAGCAAATAAGTAGAACAAACAACAGAATCTATATTCAGACATGAGCTTTTATGATATAATGTTTAAAGTGGGATTTAAAAGTGTAAGGTGTCACTATATTTCATTTGGTAGAAATGCAATATGTGTGATATTATGGTTAACGGTATAATTGCAATACATTATATTATAAAACATATTTACATAATATACATATAAAAATAGATAACAAAATTTAGAACATACAATAAATATATTAGGAATATACATATATTTGCATATATTAACTAGATGACTATAGTTTGAGTTGGCTTGAGAAAGCCTGGCCTGAAAGTTTGAAACAGTTGTAAAAATATAAAAGTATATGTTGCTATCATGATTTAACATGTTGTTAGTGTGTTTTAGCATTACTAACATGTTGTTAGCATGTTACTAACATGTTGTTAGAATGATTAACAAGTTACTAGGATGTTTATAGCCTGATTAGCATGTTGCTAACATTTTTTAGCATGATTAACATGCTAACAACATGCTAGTAACTTGTTAATCATGTTGTTAGCATGATTAGCCAGTTACTAGCATGTTCCTAACATGATTAGCAAGTTACTAGCATTACTAGCAGGTTACAAGCATGATTAGCAAGTCGCCAATTAACATGTTACTAACATGTTTCTAACATGATTGGCATGTTACTGGCTTGCTGCTAGCATGTTGTTGGCATGATTATCATGTTTCTAACATGTTTCTAGCATGATTAGCATGTTACTAACATGTTGTTAGCATGATTAGCAAGTTACTCGCATACTGCTAGCATTATTAGCAAGTTAATAGCATGATTAGTATGTCACTAGCCTGTTGTTAGCATGATTAACAAGATATTAGCATGTTGCTAGCATAATTAGCCAGTTACTAACATGTTGCTAGCACGAATAGAAAGTTACTAGCATGGTTAGCATGTTACCAGCATGTTTATAACGTGATTAGCAAGTTACTAGAACGTTGCTAGCATGATCAACAAATTACTAGCATGTTGTTAACGTGATTAGCATATTACTAGCATGTTGTTAGCATGATTAACATGTTGCTATCATGTTTACAACATGATTAGCAAGTTGCTAGAATGTTGCTAACATAATTAGCATATTATTAGCATGTTGTTAGCATGCCTACCATGTTTCTACCATATTACTAGCATGATTAGCATGTTGTTATCATGTTTAGCAAGTTACTAGCATGTTTCTAACATGGTTAGCAAGTTAGAAGTATGTTACTACCATAATTAGCAAGTTACTGGCAGTTGTTAACATGATTAGCTAGTGCGTTTCTAGCATAATTAGCATTTTATTAGCATAGTGTTAGCATGATTAGCATGTTATACCATGTTGTTAACACATTTCTGTTAACACATTTCTGATAAACATGTTGCTAGCATGATTAGAATGTTTAAATCAGCTAAAACCAATTGATTCAGTAAAAACAGCTAAAACCAGCCTAGGCTGGTTGTCTAGTCTTAGCTGGTTTAAGCTAAAAAATAGCTGGTTTAACCTTGGCTGGTCTTTTAGCAGGTCTCCCAGCTTGGTCAGCAATGACCAGCCTGACCAGCTAAAAAGTGGCCGAAACCACTTTAAAACCAGCCTGGGAGAGTAGGCTGGTTTTAGCTGTTTTTTAAGCATGGAGTTGTTAAGCTTTGTTATAGCAATAAACAGCTTAGATGTACCATAAGTCTCTTTGTATAAAAGTTTTCACCCCCTCAATAAAAGTCTATGGGATTTTAGGTGGTTTGATAGACTGGTTTTCGAAAACCGTAAGCTGGATCATTTTGAAAAAATATAACTAACTTCAGACCAGTCTGAACGTCTGACCCGAATTTGGTGGTTGTAGCTTTAAAGCTCTAGGAGGAGATACTGACTAAGTTTTGGCTCAGAAGAAGAATGTGTAGGCCTCTCTCTCTCACTAGAAGGCTATATATATATATAACACATGAAGGCTATATATAAATAAATGTATAGGCCTGTACTGTATTAAAGACATTAAATATATAGATGTGAATAAATATAATAAATTAAGGATTTTTTCTCTGCATACATGATTACACGATGCAACATTTTATTTTACACAACATTTGGTGAGAAAAAAAAAATCACTCAAAAATATTTGAAAACTTTTTGCTCTGACCAAGTTTTGCTCTGAGCAAACGGGTTAATTATCCGTTAAAAGCCACAAGATGAATATTGTTAATTTATGCACAATTAATCAATTCTGCAATGAGAAAAGTAAATGGAATTTTTTAATTTGCCGTTTGCTTTACATATCACTTCCATCAACGCTGTACTTGTACTATTAATCTAACAAAACTCTGAAAGGAAAAAGCAGAGGGAAAAGGGGAGGAGTGCTGGAGGAGAGCGAGACAAGGACGTAAACATGGTGACACAGCACTGTCGAAGGAGGCAAGAGAGCGAGCGAGAGAGCGAGAAGACAGCATGACAGCTTCTTTTAAAGCACTGCCCATCAGGACAGTATTCCTGCATCTGCATGAGCCTCACAGCAAGCAGATTTGCCGTTTGAAGCCTCGGATTCGAGAGCAGACGAGTCAAGGGCATTCCCTGTCACCAGTTGCGAGGGCGTTGTATATTAGCTTATTCAGCGCAAGTGTGTTTGTTTGTGTGTGTGCGACTGCCTCCATATCACTTTGTAGGTTATACACCAACATATCAATTTTAAGTGTTTATGCTATACGATCCCAGAGGAAATCTGAATTGCTCAACGGCTGCTGTTTCACAGCTCAGGAGCTGTTTCATTTACGTCAGCTCCACCTCAGATGCTTCTCCTAAAATATGTGACACAAATTAATTAGATAAAAAAGAACAATGCTATAAAATGATTGTAATTACTGCAGATCTGATCATTTTGTTCTGGAAGAATCTGATCAGAAATGTCTGATATTATGATTGATATCTTAGCAAATCTTATCATTTGATACTGTTTGTAGTAAATAAATAACTGTACTACTATTCAAAATCTGGGGTAAGTAAGATTAAAAAATAAATACATAATACTTTTATTCAGCAAAGATGCAATAAATTGATCAAAAGTGACAATAAAGCCATTTATAATGTTGCAAAATATTTCTATGTAGTTCTTTTGAACTTTCTATTTATCAAAGAGCCCTGAAAATAACGTATCATAGTTTCCACAAAAAATATTAAGCAGCACATCTGTTTTCAACATTGATATTAAGAAATCTTGAGCAAAAATATATGTTAGAATGATTTCTGAAGAATCATGTGACACTGAAGACTGGAGTAATGATGCTGAAAATTTAGCTTTAACATCACAGGAATAAATTACGTTTTAAAATATATTCAAACAATTATTTTAAATTGCAATAATATTTCACAATATTAGTGGTTTCCTCCATTTTGATCAAACAAATATAGCCTTGGTGAGCAAAAGAGAACATTTAAAAATACCCTTTGACTATTAAATGACTATTAAATGGTAGTAAAAAAATATTAAAATGAGAAAAAACAATGATTGCTAAAGGTTACATTTATTATTGTTATTAAAATATAATATGAACTTTAAGTGAGCATTGAATTACATCAAATAATCAAAATGTTTAAAATATTATCTTTTTGAATAGCTGCAATTAAAAATTACACTCCAAAAATGCTGGGTTAAAACAACCCAGTGCTGAGTGAAATTTGGTTTTATAAATTGGTTAAAAATGACTATTTCTTGCTTGAAAATGAACCCAAAATAGGTTGGAAATTAATGTTTATTGATATTTCCAATAAATAAACATTTATTAATAATGTTCAATTTTTTATTTTGATTGCTTGTAATTATGTGTAATTATGTTTTTAACCTATTTTGGATTAATTTTAAGCCAGCAATATAGTATTTTTTAAATAATAGTTGAGGTAAAATAGGTAAAACTATGTAAAGTTGAGGTCAAAGGTTTACATACACCTTCCAGAATCTGCAAAATGTTAATTATTTTACCAAAATACCTGTTATTTTTTTATTTAACACTGACCTGATGTTTACATATAGTCCACAAGAAAAACTATTACAGAAGGTTCAACCGCTCACTGATGCTTCAGAAGGAAACACAACGCTTTAAGGGAAGGTGAAAACTTTTTGAATTTGAAGATCAGGGTAAATTTAACTTATTTTGTCTTCTGGAAAACATGTAAGTATCTTCTGTAGTTTCTGAAGGGAAGTACTAAATGAAAAAAAAAAAAGATAAAATAGGAAAAATGTACACATTTTCATTCTGTTCAAAAGTTTACACCCCCCGGCTCTTAATACATTGTTTTTCCTTCTGGAGCATCAGTGAGCGTTTGAACCTTCTGTAATAGTTGCATATGAGTCCCTCAGTTGTCCTTGATCTGAAACAAATGATTCGCGATACGCGATCCAATTGGAGCGCTCCAAAATAGTGAATCACTTTGCGACGCAACTGATTCAGAGTTTCGAAAAAGCTCTGTTTCACCCATCACTAGTTTCTTTTTAAAATCATTACACACTTTTAATTTGATCTGTTGTTTGCTAGTGAATCACTTGAAATGAATGATCGAAGTCACGAGTTTGAATCAATCAGAGCGGTTCCAGCATAAATGACTCAATTGATTTGGTTCACCTGTTCCTGTTTTCACATCTTCAGCCATGTTTACAGGACACTATCAGTACTACTACTCGCTTAGCTCGACTGTTTTCTGACATTGAAATTAGCAAAAAAGGTATGATTGTTTTTGAATTGCGTGAATTTTGCGTGAAAAGACGTGTGCTATTACAAAATTAAACACTTATTTCATAGATACACTGTCTTGCAATAATTCAAGCACTTTTTAAGTACCTCTTCAGGAATATTGCTATTTTCAAAGGTTTTCGAGGCCTAGGCTGTCCCAGTGTTTACAAAGTGAAGACGCAAAGAAGATCAAACGTCCTCTACAAAAAAAGGTAAAACAGCGATGTAGGATGATTTTGAAGTTGGAGAAGGAAATGAGATGGGAATTTTTTCGACCTACCATAACTGTCATGAACCGGAATACACAGAGTTCACGCAGAGCTAGGCAAGATGAGCGTTTGCATTTACATAAATTAGGGCTGTCAAACGATTAATCACGTACAAAATAAAAGTTTGAGCTTGCCTAATAAATGTGTGTGTACTGTGTGTAATTATGATGTATATATAAATATAAATACAAACAAATTATTGTATATATTTAAGAGAAATGTTATGTGCAAAATATTTGATTTATATATAATATAAATTATATAAAAATGATAACAAATACATATACTTGTAAATATTTCTGAAATATATACATGAATGTGTTTGTATTTATATATACACAATAATTACACAGTACACACATATATATCAGGCAAACTCAAACTTTTATTTTGTATGCGATTAATCACGATTAATCATTTGACAGCCCTAACATAAATTGTAATTTTTTTTAGAAAATAACCATAATCATTTCGCTAGATAAGACCCTTCTTCCTCGGCTGGGATAGTTTAGAGTAATTTGAAGCTGCATTTAAACTGCATTTTGGGAGTTTAAACTCGGGGGCACCATAGAAGTCCACTATAAGGAGAGAAATCCTATAATTTTCCTCAAAAAACATAATTTTTTACGAGTGAAAAGAGAAAGACATAAACATCTTGGATGACAAGGGGGTGAGTACATAATCTGTAAATTACTGTTCTCCTTTAAGCTAGATAGGAAACTAGGTCAGGGAGGCCAGCACACCAACATCCAAACTGTCACATATGTACCATATTCTACACTTCTCGCAGTCAATCAGACACTTGTTATCCACCACTGACAATAATCTCAAATTTATCGGTTTATCGCTACATAATATACTGTAAGAAGGTTAAAACACACAAAAGCATTTGAATGTGAAGCGCAGAGAGATACAGCCCATCGAAGAGATCGAAAGCAACAACAAAAACAAATCAATATTGCATGTTGTTTTCAGCGCTTATCGGCTCTCAAAGAACGTTGTCTGCAAGGAGGCTTATTGTGTTTCGACATCAGCGGCGGCCATCGGAGCGCCATCTGAATCACAGCCTCCGACGCTCCTGAATGGAACGGCCAGGATGCCCATACATGGGCGTAACGTGTTCACATGACATCAGAACGAACTCTCCTCAACTAGTTTCAACTTATTACCTTCAGTGGGAAAAGAACAGCTGTTTCCATGGCAACAGCAGAACGAGAGGGAGGTAATGACATGGAGAGGCAGAGGAGTGTCTGAGAGTGTGTTTATATGTGTGTGTGGTTATAGATGCAGACATACTGTTTTCCTCAGTAAACTTCCTGATTACAGGATGTTGTTTTGGCCCTTGAGAGAAAAGACGGGGGGTATATTTTTCTCGTCGCCAGCGTGCGAACGCTCACGTAACAATGTGTAGGGTCTCGAAAGACGAGGAAGTGAGCGCACAATGGCGAAAAACCATTGTAAAACTACATTGCAAAAGTCCCCATGGCGACACGAGCCGCCCTTGTGCTTGTCACAGGTTTATCTTTAGTTGGTCTCCGCTGTATAATGGCAAGGTTTGGTCGCCGCTCCATGGAAACTGTTGTCATGGCCTCTGCTAGGCACTGCTAATTGGCCAGTCGTTTGCACTGGCGGCTCCTTCTTCATTGAAGGCGCTCTGGCAGCTGTCATTCACAGGAGCCGCTACATGCAGGAAGCGTGAGTGACGGGGCGGGGGGGGGGGGGAATGTCTCTCTCTTTCTCGCGCTCGCTCTCCCTCCCTCTGGGTGTCGGTGAAATGAGTGTGCGAGTGTTGTGGGGGTGGCAGGCTTGTTGAGGCCGCATATAAGACTGCAGCCTGAAAACAGCGGTGGCAAGCGACAGGGTTGTCACAGCAACAGCCGACCTCCTTCAACTCTGCGGTGTGTAGCTACGTTCCGATTCACAGGGGCCCTATGCAGTGTGCACTGCTGCCTGTGCACTGAGAAGGGGATATGTGGAGAAGTTCAAAGGCAGAATCATCAAAGTTGAGTTCAGCAGAGTAATGGTTGAGTGTGAAGACAGATACATACATACATACATATATATATATATACACACACACACACAGACACACACACAGACACATTTGTTTTTGTAAATTGTGGGGACTTTCCATAGACTTCTATAGTTTTTATACTGACCAAACGATACTGTTTAACCCCTCACCTAACCCTAAACCTACCCCTTACAGGAAACCTGTTTGCATTGTTACATTTTCTACATCATTTACTATTTTTAATCATACTTTTTAAACTGCAGGCCAGTCCCCACAATGTAGCAAGAACAAGTACACACACACACACACACATATATATATTACTATTACATATTAAAAATTGCAATTTGTAAAAAATTACATTATTGGTATATTTTAATGTAATTTGAAATATATATATATATATAGAAAAATATTTTTTTAATTACTTAAAAATGAATGTCATTTGTAGCATATAGCACATTTAGCATATAGCATTATATATTTTATAATTTTTCCTATTATTTTATATCAAAATTTGTAATAATTTGGCATAAATAAAAAACCCTTTATGTAGACCCTCAACATTTTTTCTCATAAAAATGTAGTTAATTTACATTAACATATATACATATACACATAAAAATAAAATCTATCTATCATCTATCTATCTATCTATCTATAAAAAACATGTATATTTTATTTACATTACATAACTGATAACTCATTTTTTAATGTAATTTGAAAACCAAAAAATGTATGACATAAAATTATGAATATGATATGTAATTTATTTAGCATTAGTATATTCATAATATTATATTAATAAGTTGATAATATAATATTACATAAAAATTAAAAAGTATAATAATTCCTGTTATCTATTATTTTATATCAAAATATGTAATACATACAATAATTGCACACCCTTTATATATCTATATCTACATCTATCTATCTATCTATCTATATATCTATCTGTCTATATATATATATATATATATATTTCAATTTAAAAAAACATATTTTGAAAAAAACAAAAAACAAAACAGGTGTTTTTTATATTATTATATTATATTATGTATTATATATTTGTTTTTAATTGTAATTTGAAAAAATATTTATTTCATTTACATTATTTATTTACATCACATAATTGACAGTTAATTTTGTATGTCATTTGAAACAAATTGTAAATGACATAAAGTTACATAATATTTCCTACTTTTTTATTATAATAAAATATGTAATACTTACAATAATCAATACAACTCAAAACCCATAAATTTAGACCCTACAACTTTTTCCTCATAAAAATGTGCATGTAAAATGTAGTTTTATATATATAGACCATATTTATGAGAAAAACTTATGAAAAAATAAATACTGCTTATTTAAATTAACATATATCTCTATAGAGAGAGATTATATATATTATATATAGATATTCTCAAACTATTAATAATTCTGCAATAATAATTATTAGTAATTTAGACCCTCTAAATCTAGAGATTCAATTCAATATATAAAAAAAAAAGTTTATTTGCTTTACTACATTTAATATATGTATATATGTTGCGCAAATGATTTACTCAAAACCCCTCATTTTAGCTGGACCCTCAACTTTTATTTGCTTAACATGGCCGAATATCCTATGAAGTCCACTTCAGATACACTACCAAGCGCTTGTAACACCCTGTATATCTGTGCATACGTGCGTGTCTGATTTTGTTTTTGGGACTCTGTGTCTTCCTTTTGTGTCAGTAAGATGCTGCGCATGTGTATGTGAATCTGTGTCTTTGCATAAATGTATTACACCCTGAGCTAAGAGAGGGAGAGAGAGAGAGCGAGAGACTAGCGAGGCAAAGAAACAGCAGAAATAATTTGAGAGAGTGACCTATATTTCTTGAATCCTGCTGCCAGACAGATCAGCACAGATGTTCCACAATCCCAACATTCCTAAAAGACTTGCCACCAAAACCAGCACCGTAACACGGTCACAATTAACGTGAAATGTTGATGTTGACTTCAAATGTCATCTTAAAGACTTCCGTCGTGATATGAGGACTGCTTTAAAAGCGGCAAACATGCAGCACTGAAGGCCAGTGAATGATTACTCAGTTTTCTAATGGGTGAGCAATAATGATTAAACAGAGCACTTTTAGCAGAGCGATTACTGTTGCTTTTAATCTGTTTGCATGCAGCAAACAGGTGAGTGTAAGCCTGGGTGAGTTGACCAGCCTTGGAATAAGCAAACCAGCTACAGTATGTAAAGACTGCTATGACGGCACAGAATGGAATTCAGCATTTCGACAAAAAGATCAGCAAGAAATACCACTTTCTAACTGGAAATTAAACATTGTTACTAACACAATGAGCCTACAATTAATGTGAACAACGTCCTCTCAATAAACAAATATCAATGAGTCAACTTTAAATCACCAGCGCTTACTCTTTAAATAAAGGCAATTATTGACGATTAGTGGTGCTTGCTAAGAAAAATATCATTGACATCTCAAGTCGTGCTACTTTTCTAAGCAATCATGTTCTCCTGGCAGGCAATGAAAATCACATATCATAAGATGAGAATATCAAATAAACTTTCATTCTTTAGAAATTTAGAACATGAGATCATTCTAGCAACACCCTATACAAAATGTTTTCCTATATACTAACTATCAATATATTAAAATACTTGTAAATTGTAATTTGTAAATTGTAAATTTATACTGAATAATAAATTGTGGGTAACACTTTACATTAAGGTGTCGTTTGTTAACATTAGTTAATGTAACACTGAACAATACATTTTTGCACTATTTATTAATCTTTGTTAATGTTGGTCAATAAAAACACAGTTGTTCATTGTTTGTTTAAGTTATATCACAGTGCATTAACTAATGTTAACAAACGCAACTTGTGATTTTTAATAAAGCATTAGTAAATGCTGAAATTAACATTAACGAAGATTAATAAATGCTTTAGAAGTATTGTTCATTCTTAGCTCAAGTTAACTAATTAACCTTATTGTAAAGTGTTACCATATTGTGTTTATATTTTCCAACATACTGAACAATACTGCTTTTCATATAATGTGATTTTTATGTAATAATATATTCACTTATATGTCAATATATGTAATCTTGTATTCAGTAATATTCTTTGTAATATATAGACGTACATGCAATAAAATATGGTACTATGTGTGTGTAAATATATTTGAACATACATGTAACATATATATTCACATGTATATTTATATGGTACAATATGTGACCCTAGATCACAAAACCAGTCATAAGAGTCAATTTTTGACTGAAAGCTGAATAAACAAGCATTGACGTCTGGTTTGTTAGAAAAGGACAATATTTGGCCGAGATACAACTATTTGAAAATCAGGAATCTGTGGGTGCCAAAAAAACAAAAACAAAAAAATCTAAATATTGAGAAAATCGCTTTTAAAATGGTCCAAATGAAGTTCTTAGCAATGCATATTACTAATCAAAAATTAGGTTTTGATATATTTATGATAGGAAATTTACAAAATATCTTCATGGAACACAATAATTTTGACCTATACAATGCATTGTTGGCTATTGCTACAAAAGGTCACATATATGATTTTATTTCCTCAGTTATGAGGAAAATATACATTGTGATATATATCTGTGTTTGTATTTGTATATAGTACATAAAGTACTCAACTGATTAGTAGGCTAAATGTCAACTCTCAGTTTCCACCCAGCAACAATTTGTTTTAAACAGTAACAGCTATTTTTCTTATATGCGATTACACGTTTATATATGAAATGTGTAACACAAAAATAAAGTAAGATAATATAACCAACCATTAACTTTTGAAAATATTCATTCTTAAGAAATTATGTGTTTTAATAAAGCTATTACATGTTAAAATGTAGTGCAGTTTTTGTCTCAATTGCATGTATTTTCTGTGTATCAATATATAGTCATATACACTCTAAAAATACTTTAAAAACAACCGAGTGCTGGGTGAAACATGGACAAAATGTTTAACCCAACCTTCTGGGTAGTTTTATTTAACTAAACTATTGTTTAAAATGAACCCAAAGTAGGTTGAAAGCTAACATTTATTAATATGTTCAATAAAACAAACACCTACTAATAAACTACAATTTTAAATTGCGTATTAATAAATGGTCATTTTGGGCTTTTGATATACACTGCCCTCCAACAGTTTGGAAACACTCTAAAAAGTGGGGTTTTGGACAATGTTAGCATGAATCCTTTTTAATTTGTGATAATTTCGCACTGATAAGGGATAACACAAACTATGAAAACATATTTCTTACATAAACAGTTTATACACAGAAAAAAAAAAATATTTTTTTAATTCATCAAAATATCCACCATTAGCAGCAATTACAGCTCTGCATAATCTGGGCCTAAATTCATTGTATTCTCAACTTAATTGGCAATCAACTGTTGAAGCTATAAAGTGTGCTGACCCAAAAATCTTTTAAAAACCTGGGCCAAGTTTAAAGCAGTAACCAGGCATCACAGCTGACAAACGGGCATGTCTGACTTTGACATGTATATATTGCCAATATTATGTAATCAAAATGAAAATTATTATTGCTCGTTTTCAATGATTATGTCAAGTTACTTTAATGTATTTGCACTAAAAAATGATAAGGTTTATGCTGATATCGTCCAAAACCATATTTTGCCAGGGGTGTTTACAAACTTTTGGAAGTGTATATACAAGATTTTTACAACCCTGTTAAAAACAAAAAACAGTATATACTGGTTAGGTATATTTTGAATCATGGCAGCTGGTTTGAGCTGGTTTAAGATGGTCCTTAGTTGGTTCTAAGCAAAAAGCTCCTGCTCAGGACTAGCTCATAACCAGCTCATAACCAGCTCAGGACCAACTAAGAATCAGTTCAAACCAGCTGCCATGCTTCAAAACATACCTAACCAGCATATGCTTTTTTTTTCAACAGGGAAGATAATTATGTGTCTGATTTTTAATTTACAACCTATTTTGGGTTCATTTTAAACAAACCATATAGTAATGTTTAAACAATAGTTGAGTTAAATAAAACAACCCAGATCAAAACAACCCAAACACTGAGTTTGTCCATATTTCCTTCCGCTGGGTTGTTTTTTTACCCAGCATTTTTTAGAGTGTGTGGTCCACGAATATACTGCAGTAGATTAAAAAATGTAAGCATATATATATTAATGTATATTTCCATATATTTTTGTTGGTAAGGGTAGCAACCACCCAGAATGCATTAGAAACCATTCAGAAAATCATAGACCTACCACAGTCTGGCAATGAGTTTTGCATAGCTAGCACAACTTTCTTTTTCAGAAACGTATTTTTTGTTTTTCACTGTTTTTTATTAATTTTCCACATAAAGTCAGAATTAAATTGATCCTAAATTCATTAATCATAAGAAAAAAAATCTTAATGACCTTATTGTGAACAATTAATTTATGCATTTTTTTTTACTTTTTTATTTCTTTTTTTACCTCTTACTTTTTAATCAAAATGTAATAACTGGATCTTCCAGTGAAGTAACAGACTTCTCTTTGGTAATGCATGCCGGACTACTAATAATTTAGTCTGCATAAATATCACCACTATCTTACAATTGACTGAAAGCTCGAATTCAGATCTTCAACAACCATTGGATTAAACTAGTGGACTGAATTGGATTGAACTTGACTTTCGTAATCCATTTACTCAGATGTACATAACAATATGGAAAAACTGTAAATGAAAAACAAATTAATAGATTAGAAAAAGAAAGCAAGCAAGAAAGAAAGAAAGAATGAAAGCTGACTCCATCTCACCAAAGATGGTCAATGCTAATGCAGTTACTGTAAATACCTGTAAATATGGATGAAGTTTGACACAGCTTGACACAGGAGATAAATGAATTACGCAGGTAGGCTTAAAGTTCTCTACAATGTGTTGCAAGTAGGCCAGTCACTCGTGTAAACAAAACTTCTGTTTGCCTAGTGAGAATAAACAGAATTTACTTGCAAGACACTGATTGAACCCAGCCTCATTCATGCCTTGTGGAGCTTGTAGGGAATCGATAGCTCTACAGATAATACAAGCTTACTTTTCAAAACTATACAGTTAAGTTTCTTCTGAAAAGTCTAACAAAACTGTAAACCATAAAAGTGCAGATGTTAATTAAAGGTGAGGTTTCTGTGCCAAAGGCTGAACCAAAATGCAAAAGTAATGAGTATCAAACAGGTTTCCTGAACACTCCCTCCACCTGCCATTGCCCAGCCAAACAGATGATTCTGTTGCTATAGTTAGGATGCCCAAACCAACAGTTTAAAGGACTGATATAGAATAAATATGTAGCTTTCAAGTTGTGAAGGATCATTTTAATGGTTAAAACTACTGAACAAGACTCTGAGCAATAGAAAAATTTCACTGTGAACAGACTCATTGAGTTGTGAACAACAGTTATCATTTATGTTTAGTTATGCTGACCAACTAATTGTTGTTTGACTGTCAAGCACCTGTCAATCTCAGTCTCAATGAGAAGAGAAAGGTGCAGACGATATGTTGATTTATAACCATACATAGTTAATATTAACGTATGCATTGCACATGTATTGTACTAATACTCAATGTAGGTTATTGTTATTGCCTGTTTTCTATATCTGGATTAAATACATAACAAGCAGTTGACATTGTTTTTTTTGTTTTTTTACAAATCTGTTAAGTCAGTGGTTCAATGACTTTCTTGAATGGAAAATATAAACTTGATGGTCGCCACCTACTGACACAATGACAAAGCCATTGGAAAGAAATCTTTTCGATTAAAGGAGTAGTTAACTTGCAGAACAAAAATTTATTGATAATGTACTTACCCTTGTCATCCAAAATGTTCATGTCTTTCTTTCTTCAGTCATAAAAAAATGTTTTTTTGACGAAAATATGATTTCAAGATTTCTCTCTATATAATGGGCTATGATGCCCAAAACTTCCAAAATGCAGTTTAAATGCAGCTTCAAAGGGCTCTAAATGATCCCAGCCGAGGAAGAAGGGTCTTACCTAGCGAAAAAGATTGGTTATTTTCTAAAAAGAATTACAATTTATATACTTTTTAACCTTAAACACTCACCTTGTCTAGCTCTGCGTGAACTCTGTGTATTCCGGTTCATGACAGTTAGGGCATGTCAAAAAACTCCCATCTTATTTTCTCCTCCAACTTCAAAATCATCCTACATTGCTGTTTTACCTTTTTTGTAAAGGGCGTTTGACCTTCTTTGCAAGTTCACTTTGTAAACACTGCATCGGTACTTCTGCAGCAATGTAGGTTAATTTTAAAATTGGTGAAGAAAAAGAGATGGGAGTTTTTCGACATACCCTAACTGTGCTGAACCGGAAAAACTGGGTTCAGGCAGACCTAGACAAGAGGAGCGTTTGAGGTTAAAAAGTATGCAAATTGTAATTTTTTTTAGAAAATAACCGATCATTTTGCTACACAAAACCCTTCTTCATCGGCTGGGATCGTTTAGAGCTCATTGAATCTGCATTTAAACTGCATTTTGGAAGCTCAAAATTCAGGGGCACCATAGAAGTCTGTTATATGGAAAGGAATCCTGAAATGTTTTCCTCAAAAAGCATAATTTCTTTACGACTGAAGATAGAAAGACATGAACATCTTGGATGACAAGGGGGTGAGTACATTATCTGTAAATTTTTGTTCTGGAAGTGAAACACTCCTTTAAATCAATGATTCAATGACTTGCTTGCATGCAAAAAATAAACAAGTTTTTGGTGTTACTTGATATGCTTAGCTTTATAATACAGGATATTTTATATATATTTTATAGTAGTTTACGCATATAAAAATAGTTTATTTTAGAGTAGATTCACTGATATTTGTTCATTTTTACAGTAATAAGCTATAATTAGTTGGGATCCAATTGTTACAGGACAGTATGTACTTACAGTATGACTTATTTTCTTCTGTGAGACACAAAAGAAAAATTTTGAACATTTTGTTACGCTGTATGAACAGAAAACCTCAGTCATTTTCAAAATAAATAACTTTGTGTTTCAAAGAGAAAGAAATTTATACAGGTTTGCAACAACACAAGTGTCCATCCTTTTTTTGGATCTCTTTAAAAGAGGAAAATAAAATGGCAGATTAAGTGTATTCACATTTATGCAGCTTTAAATTATAGATAAACTGGGCTGATATGAGTGGGTATTTTTTAGTCAGTGTTTCAGATGAGTCATTCCCATCTCATTAAGTGTTTGAAATTTGAAATGAGAATATACCTATTTACTAAGTCTTACTTTCAAACACAGGGGAACAGGCAGTACTTTTCCTAGAACCGTTTCCCCTCATGATCCCTCGGCCCCACCCTTCGGAACGGCACCTGACCTCTCCTGTGTTCACTGTGACATTCATTAACTCACAGTAGCAACCTGGCAACCTGTGGGCGATCACTGTTTAGAAGCCAAATCACACACCATGACATTCAAGGCTGAACGCCTGACCTGTTAACATGAGCTACGTTCCCTGAAAATGAGGGAAACCTCATTTGGTGACGGTGAAATAACCTTTAAGTGAAAACGGAGTCAAATTGTTTACATCTGGCAGGTTTCCTCCGGAGGCCACATTTGGGGCTTTGCTTAACGAGCACCGAGGGACTGAGGCTGGAAGGCGTCAGAGCGCTGCGGCTCAGGCCTTGACAAGCCCAGTAGTGGTGTTACAGTCGTGAATGAATTGTTCTTGTCCACTTCCATGTGCTGACTCATATTTCTGTCTCTTCCTTTAAAGGCAAGCGACTGTCTGAAAGGACTGATAAAGCATGAATATGTCGCTTTCGAGTGCTGGCTGTGACGGACCATTTTGTTGGTTGAAACTACTGAACGAGTCTGAACAAGCAACAAAGAATGAGACATTTCAATGTGAATGAACTCAGTGAGTCGTAAAAGATAGCCTTGGCATCTATTATGTTTATTTATGCTGATAAACTGACTTAGTTTGTCAAGCCAGCTAATATGGTACTGTACTAAAACTCAGTTTGTTTGGCTTATTATTGTTATCGTCTGGATAATTCAATAATCGATTGATAGTCGTCACCTACTGAAAGAAGAGTCTGCTAAACAAACCAGCAAACGAATCTTTTGAGTGAAGTGATTCAAAAGATTCGAGTAACTGTAATGAGACAAAATCCCTACCACTAAAACCCAGTCGCGGAGACATGTGGTTCGAGCTAAGCGGATGATAACCATTGAGTCCCCCTCCCTTTGTAATCACAGGCTAATTGTCCCAGTAAGATTTGGCAACCTGGCTTATTAGCGTCGATTCGCGCCAGCCGAGTCCAGCCGTTGGTCAGACAGGTCTCGTGCGCATTCCCCCCTCCCGCCGGCGCGAAAACTGGAGCAGCAGCAGCGTGCCCTCGAGTGATATTCCGTACTACATGTGGTGGCATCGATGTAGCTTAGTGCCACTGCGCCCTGTTTATGCGGAGTTTGAGGTCTCACTTACCGCTATGGGCGCTAAACCATCGGGGCGCGATGTGCAGGGGCAAAGTGTCTGCCAACGACGCCCGGGATCCCAGGTAAAGCATACCGTCCGTGTGGTGCCCGCCGCCCGTTTCTTGGTATCCATTCCCGTTGTGAGCGGGATCCGAGCCAGACCCCCCTCCGGCTCTGTCCGAGTCTGTTCCTCTGGGGGTGTAAAACCCGAAGGGCACCGTGGCGCTGTGATCTATGCCCATCCCCGCCACGGAGCTCACCGAGCGGCTGCGCAGTCCCATCGTGCCACCTGGCCGGTAGTGCCCGAAGTGGGCCGAGGGTGGCACCGCGCTGTCATCTGTCGAGACACCGGGAAAAGCTCCCCGGGGCCGCCCCGCCGTACTCTGCTTGCCCCCCATCCAAAAGTATCCGCTAAAAATGGGTGGGGGTGTCGCGGAAAGGGTGTCACGGATCGCCCTGCGGCGCTTCTCGAGCCTCCTTCAAACAAGCGACCAAAACAAGCGCTAAAATCCGCGGTTGTCAAGTCTGACTACAACAGCTGTGTCTCGCAGACGCAACAGCCCATTTTCCTGGTCGAATCATGGACCTAAAGTCTCAATAATCACCTTAGGGAACACGGGGGTGATAATAAAGCCGTTCGCGCAAGCAAAAACGCAACACGTTCTCCGCTTATAAGCAACTGACAGGACAGCCTGCCCAAAATCACCAGGCGCAACAACACATCCGCAGTACTTTGAATGCAAAAGCTCGCTCTTATTCAAAGAGCACCGACTTAAAATACATCAACCATTATGCCCGTCCAGTGCGTACGTCCAGGTCCGCTCGTCCTCCCTCCGTCTGCCTGGAGATTCGGGTCAGCGTGTGCCGCTCCCCTGAACGCACAGATCCGTCCGTGCGCTGCTGCTGTTGCTGCTGCTGCTGCTGCTGGGAGACAATAGAGGCGGTTACTGCGCATACGCGGATTAACAGTGGCGAGATGTGCTGTAAACGCGAGCATGGATTTACAAGATCTAGCCCAAACAATCAATTATTAAGAAGTGGTCTGTCTTTTTCTTTTCTTTTTTTTACGCAGACAACGTCTCGCCTCCAACAGCCGCTCGGTGATCTGAATATGGTGTTAAAGGAGGACAGAGATGTGACCCAGTAACGTTGCCATAACGAAGTTAACACAGAGGCGGCAGACATGATTTAATTTAGCTACTCCTCATGTTTTCATTTGCAACACTTCAGGCGGAGGCCTAATAAATGCTTGAGTTGCTATCTTGAGGTAAACGATAGTCTCCATAATGGGGCCAGAATGCGAGTGTATTAGGTCAGCAAGCCATGAAATCTCAGGGCATTTGACAGTTACTGACAGAAAGAAAACCATGGTTTGAAGTTTGAAAGTATTTGACTGTTTTAGTATGTTGCCAAATTATTAATACACACACACACACACACACACAATAAACAGGAAAAAGTAAAGTTGTAAAAAACTTTTATATTATATATAATGCATGCTGATAGATAGATAATAAAATAATTGCAATATGCAATCAAATAAACCTTCAGCAAGACAAAGCATCTATCTCTGCTGTATTTCTACTCATCGCCTGCAGTAAATCAATATATTATGCTTATTAATATTTCTGCATTCATAAATTATGTATGGACAACATCACTAATATCATAGTGCGCATTGCATAAAACCTATAAATTGTTTAGAGACTTGATCTTGTAACCAGGACCATATCAACCGTAGACAATGATGTAAATTATTACATTTGGTTCCGCTGGGGCTTTTTAAAATTAAGATAAAATGCATGATTATTATAAGTGATCCAGGACTACAAAATTAGTTGTAAGTAGCATGGGTATGTTTGTAGAAAGAGCCAACAATACATTGTATGGGTACAATTTTTCTTTTATGCCAAAATTCATTAGGATATTAAGTAAAGATCATGTTCCATTAAGATCTTTTGTACATTTCCTACTGTCAATATATCAAAACGTAATTTTTGATTAGTAATATGCATTGCTAAGAGCTTCATCTGGACAACTTTAAAGGTGATTTTCTCAATATTTAATTTTTTTGCACCCTCAGATTCCAGATTTTGAAATAGCTGTATCTCAGCCAAATATTGTCTTATCCTATTTAAAAATGAAAAAAAATGACCCTTCTGGACTGGTTTTGTATTCCAGGGTGGATTTTGGAGCATTTTGAGAATATAAATATCATTTATGGGTAATCTTAGGATATGTGCGGAATAAATAAAACCATAATTTATGTCTTTTCTGTGACCTTTAGAACTGCTAAACTGTCTTTTCTCTATAAAAGAAGACAGTGACCTGTTATAACCTCTTCATTAATTTATTTTTCATATATTTGTGCTGTAAATCAAAATGGATTTGAGTATATAATGGTATTCATATGAAAATGAAGTTCACAGATATGTACAGCAGTCTAGATAGAGACCTTTAAACAACAGAGACATTCTAATGATTAGGAACAGAAAATGACTTGCAGTTACAAGTAGCCTACTTATTAAGTACTTGCTTATATTGTATCATAAACAACTTTTGATTTTACAACATACTAATAAGATGTTAATATTATAATTCTGTTTAATGACAGGCCACTGTTAAATTATTGTTATGTTTAGATTAGACCATTCATGTAATGATATCCAGTTCTAACTAACAGACAGTAGTAATCACTGCAAATACAGACGTCTCGTGGGTAAATTAAAGAAATAGCGACATCTAATGGTCAAAATGATAAATGCATATTATAGATTTTTGGTAAGTATGAATACATTTTATCCACACAGACATAATGCACAAAGTAGCATTAATTAAACATGTTAATTTAAATAATTTTTTATTACTTATTTTTATATTGTTTTATTTTTTCTAAAAAGAACGTTGCGGATTAACATGTGTGACCCTGGACCACACAGTCATAAGATTTATATATCATCTGAAAGCTGAATAAATACACTTTCCATTGATGTATGGTTTCTTAGGATAGGACATTTGGCCGAGATACAACTATTAAAATAAAATAAATAAATAAATATTGAGAAAATTGCCTTTGAAATGGTCCAAATAAAGTTCTTAGCAATGCATATTACTAATCAAAATTACGTTTTGATATATTTAAGGTAGGAAATTTGCTAAATATCTTCATGCAACATGATCTTTACTTAATATCCTAATGATTCTTGGCATAACAGAAAAATGGATAATTTTAACCCGTACAAGGTATTTTTGGCTATTGCTGCAAGTATACCTGTGCTACTTAAAACCGATAAAATAAGTACAGCAGCCAGCCAAACTACTATTTATTTCTATTTTAACTAACCTTGTATTTTCTCTTTAATGTGTTTTTAAAGTATAAGTGTGCAGTGAATCACTCTGTTATCGACTACTCGCGTCTGTTCGATGCTCCTTGTGCTCGATACTCCATTACTTTTCATTTGAAGTTGCGCGCCAAATGCTGCTAATGACAGTGCTGTTGTTTTGACATGTTCGTCTTTACTTTACTGTCTCTTAAGTTTTGTTTGCTGATTTAGAGATCACGTATCCTAAACAAGAAAAATGGACTCGCAATCCTACATGCCTATTCCTCCGGGTATCGGAATGGAGGAGAATTTCTTTTCTCTAGATGATATTTTACTGTCTCATGAACGACTGCCGTGCAGGACTGAGAGCGCGTTCCCGCGACTCGGGTTCCTCGAGAAATCCAGTGAGACCCGCGACATACCAGAGGTACTCGAATACATTTATAACTTTAATGTTTGTTTTAAAACGGTTATAAACATACGTGATAACTTTCCGAGTAGTTTTGTGTACAGTGGGTTGACAGTACACTACCACTCAAAAGTTTTTGAACAGTAAGTTTTTTTTTTTTTTTTTTTTAAGTCTATTGATCTGTTTACCAAGCCTGCATTTATTTAATCCAAAGTACAGTAAAAACAGGAATATATTGTGAAATATGTTTATTATTTAAAATAACTTTTCTATTTAAATATAAATAATTATTTTAAAATGTAGTTTATTCCTGTGACCACAGATAAATATTCAGCGTCATTGCGCCAGTCTTCAGAAATCATTATAGTACGCTGATTTGCTGTTCAATAAACATTTATTTATTAATTATTATTATTATCAGTATTTAACAGTTGAGTACATTTTCTTAGGATTCTTTGATGTATAGAAAGATCCAAAGATCAGCATTTATCTGAAATAAAAAGCTTTTGTAGCATTATACACTATACCATTTATAAGCTTGGGGTCAGTATTATTATTATTATTATTATTAATTAATTAATTAATTTTTTTTTTTTTTTTTTTTTGAGGAAAGAAATTATAGACATTAATACTTTTATTAAATAGATTTAATGTTACAAAAAGTTTTTTTTATAATGTTATAAACTTTCTATTTCAGATAAATGCTGTTCTAATTATCAAAGAAACCTGAAAAAAAATCCTATTCACCTGTTTTCAACATAATAATAGTAACAATAAATGTTTTTTGAGCAGCGAAACAGAATATTAGAATAATCTTTATTTCTTATTGTTGTTGAAGGTCTTGTCCCACATCTTAAGTCCTAATCTATGAAAAACATTTTAAAAATGAATTATGATGTTTAAATGATGCTAATCCAAAGTGAATATTTAGTTTACTTTTTTTTTTATTTTTTATAAATGTTCTTATCTATAGCATAATTTCCCACACAATCAACAATTTTTCATCACCGTTTTAACATAAGTTATTGTTACGAATGAGAATAGTGTAAGTGACGAGCATGAAAGAGAAATCTCTTTTGTGCATTGATTTTTTTTTTTTATTATTATTATTATTGTACGTCATCCAACCAAGCTATACATTTCTCAAATTGTGCAAAATTGTGAAAATGGTTATGTCTGTTAAATATGTATGAAATGCTAAAAGGATGAGTTGTTTTGATATACAAATGTTAATTTCCATGACTGTCATTTTCACTGCAAAATGTTACACTAACATTTATTAATTTAGCAGACGCTTTTATCCAAAGCAGCTTACAATTGAACACATACTTTTGATTCAGCTATTTCAGCATTGCTGCTGAAAAAAAACGACAGAAACCATCACAGAATTTCTAATGGTTTTACTGGTTATAATGGGAATTGTATTGGTTTTAATGGACCCTGTTGATCTCTACTGATAATTGGTTGCCTTCTATTGGTGGCTTTTTAAAACCAGTAAATCCCCATGTTCCAAAACACACTACAGGAAATCATTTTTAATGGTGTAATGATTAAAATTTGATGGTTTGTAATGGTATTTGTAATGGTAACCATTAGAATTTCTGTGGTTTCTGTAGTTTTTTTGTTTTTGTTTTTTTTTCAGCAGGGATGGCACTGTGGAAATATTCATTACAGAAACTATATTGTTAACACTAATACTGGAACTGAAAAAGTTGGTTAGTTTGATTTGGTGTATGTTGGACTGAGTTGCACAGATAGAAAGTTCAGTGCATACTCATTAAATATAAGTCCCTGAACACGACATATTTGTATGGTGGTTTACTGGCAACGAGAAAGAGGTTGTGTCCTTTCACACATACGTTGTGTACATGATTGATTTATACTTTTGTTTTATGTTTCAGGGCACAAAGATGGAGATGCCACTTTGGCTGGCCAAGGGCCTGTATGAACGGAAGAGACGAGTGCTGTCCGTGGAACTGCCAAAGGTGTATCGTGAGGGCTGGAGAACAGTGTTCGGGGCAGATCCCACTGTTGTAGACTTGCACAAAATGGGGCCGTATTACTATGGTTTAGGCTCCCAGATGCTGCATTTTGACAGCCCAGAAAACCCAGAGATTGCTAATGCCATCCTCCAGGTGAGCATGTCTAAATAGGTACTCATGAAACATTCACAATTATGATTGTAAAAAGCATACAGATTCAAGCTAAATGTCATCCAAAATGTTCATGTCTTTCTTTCTTCAGTCACAAAGCGCTTAAGGTTTTTGAGGAAAACATTCCAGGATTTTTACCCTTATAGTGGACTTCAGTGGAGACCAGTGGGTTGAATGGCAAAATTGCAATTTCAGTGCTGCTTCAAAGGGCTCTACACAATCCCAGCAGAGGAATAAAGGTCTTATCTAGCGAAAAGGATCAGTCATTTTCTAAGAAAAATACAAATTTATATACTTTCTAACCACAAATGCTCATCTTGCACTGGCTCTGCGATGACACATTGCATAATCACGTTGGAAACGTTATTGTAAAAGGTGTTTTTTTGCACACTTGCTTTGTAAACACTGGGTCGGTACTTCTGCCTACGTCACATGTGACCTTTCCAGCATGACTACGTAAAGCGTGAGGTTGGTCTGGTGCAAGATGAGCATTTGTGGTTAAAAAGTATACACATTTTATTTATTTATTTTTTTAAAGAAAACAACCAATCGTTTTGCTAGATAAGACTCTTATTCTTCAGCTGGGATCATGTAGAGCTTTTTGAAGCAGCATTGAAACTGTAATTTGGACCTTCAACCCACTGGGTCCCATTAAAGTCCACTATATGAAGAAAAATACTGGAATGTTTTCCTCAAAAAAAAAAAAAAAATTCTTTGCGACCTAAAGAAAGGAAGAAATAAAGATCTTAGATGACATGAGGGTGAGTAAATTATCAGGAATTTATTATTCTGGAAGTAAACTAAACTTTTAAGCTGTAAGTAATGGGTGTTACGATCACAGCTTCACATGCTGAAATCATGTCAGTTAAATAACTGAGGGATGTGTACTAATCCATCTGATATTTCTTACTTCAACCAGTAGAGGGAGCAGTACGTTTAAAATCATTACTAGTACTGACCAGTTGCTGGGCAGACTGATGTGCCAGGAGGAATAGGACGTACAGTTCTGTAGTGTTAAATCAGTGAACACAATCAAAGCTCCATGTTAATTAAGTTCAGGGCATAATTTTGATCTTTAAATGCCCTGCATAGAAATTATGACTGGCACTGTATATTGATCATTTGCAAAACAAGCAGCTCTAAACAAATTAATATGTGACCCTGGACCACAAAACCAGCCGTAAGTAGCACGGGTATATTTGTAGCAATAGCCAACAATACATTGTATGGGTCAAAATGTTCTTTTATGCCCAAAATCATTAGGATATTAAGTAAAGATCATGTTCCATAAAGATATTGTACATTTCCTACCATTAATATTTCAAAACTTTTTATTTTTGATTAGTAATATGCAGTGCTAAGGACTTCATTTGGACAACTTTTTTTTTTTTTTTTTTTTTTTGGAACCTTAGATTTCAGATTTTCAAATAGTTTTATTTCTGCCAAATATTGTACAATCCTAACAAACCTTAGATCAATGGAAAGCTTATTTATTCAACTATGAATTAAAAAAATGACTCTTATGACTGGTTTTGTGGTCCTGGGTCACATATGTCTAAATTCTTCTATTATGTCTATAAAATTCCAAATACAAAATGTTTTTGGGTGTTCAATTTAAACCGAACTGGTGGATCGCACCATAACATCTACTTATTTTGATAACTTCTACTGCCGTTTTTATTCAAAGTTAGGAGTTATATTTTGCTCGATTGTTTTAAGTAATAAGAATCATCAAGAACTGTCTATAAACTGTGCTCATCTTTCTTATCAGACCTTCATTGGTCGTTTCCGTCGGACCATGGACTCGTCCCAGAATGCCTACAACGAAGACACATCAGCGCTGGTGGAGCGTTTGGACTGCTTGGAGAGGAGCTTGTTTAAAGCAGGCCAGAGTGGACTCAACAGTTTCCAACTGTGGGAAAAGGGCCGGTCCTCTCACCTCACTGCCTCTAGTCTAGTTATCAACTACAGAAAAAGGAAAATTACAGACCTGCAGGCCTGAAAGTCCACAAGGTTGCAAAAAAGGACAAAAAATAGAGTTTCTTGTGATTGTGTGAGAAAGTGGGACACGTATGTATGTTTGTGTTGCTGAGAGACTTTTTACTGTAACATTTGTGTATAAACAACATTTCAATTTGGTATATGGTCAATAAATCGATTTATTCTATTGTTTTCACTCAAATGTTTTTTTTTCCCCAGAGATGTTACTAATTCTTCCATTCATTCATCCTAGAGAAGATCGAGATGCTGCTTTGACAGGTTTCATCTGTGTTTTGTCAAAGCCTGCGGAGTTTATGAGTGTTCACGTCATGGATGTCAATAACCAAAACATTTTAACAAAGATTATTTCCGGTGTTTAGACTGAAACATAAATAATTTACACTAATGCATCTATGCTGTCATATAAAGAGTGCTGGTTTCTGATAATCCATCAGCTTTTATATTTAGAATATTGGAGGTGACATTTGTATGCGTCACCATGTTGTTCGTGACTGTGTGTGTGCGAGCGAGTCTTATTTGCGTCAGTCATCACAAGGACAAATCAAATCACTTCCTGTCTTAACACCTGGGTGCCCTCTTCTTTCACCTCTAAAGCAAACATCTATCCTTCAGATCTTGTGTATATTTGAATTCGAAATTTCTTTTCTGCCCGGTCAGATTTCAAATATCTCCATCGTCTCTATTTTAATGAGCATGTTTATGAATATAGAGAGTCCCAGCTGCTTGTTCATGTGTAAAATGCGGGTCGACCTCATCCGTGATTTCGGAATGGAAGTTATTGATATTTCCCTCTGGGATGGTCATATCGACCTTGTTATCTCTCTGCAGCCTCAGCTGAGTTGGCTTGGGTAGAGCAGGAGGCATTTATTGACTTTCTGAAAGGTCTAAACTAAAGAAAAGTCACTCGTTGCCCTACAGTTCTCTTTAAGTTACATCATTTGGCGGCTAGATTACAAATAGGGCAGTGACTTTATTGAATAACTAGACAGTAAAATAAAAGCATTAGCAAAGAGTAAACTGTATCATGAGAATAAATTAAGAACCATTAAAGTGTTTCTCTCTCTGTTTTTAGGATTGTGTTACATCATAGTGGTTGAGGGCTATAGTAATCGGAAGGTTGCTGATTCAATTGCATAAGGTGAAACCCATGACTGCTGTGCCCTTGATCAAGGTACTTTGATAGCTGCCCAAGACTTTTTTCCACCCAACGTACTAGAAACTGCCTATAAGGGGTATTTGACAAAATTGGTTCAAAGTAAAAAAAAAAAAAAAAAAGTGTCTTTTTCCACAAATTTTGTATGTGTGCAAATTGTATAATATCCAATGTATACATTTCATATTGTATTTTTAAAGAGTTTTGAAATATTTTTCCTCTCCCCAAATTTGTCTCTACTGAAATACAATAATATATAATTTAATAAGAAGGGTTATATTGACCTATAAAAATTTTACTTAAATTTTCCTTTCTATTTTAAATGTTTACTTTTTTTTTTTTTTTTTTTTTTTTTTTTTAAATTACAATTTGAACAATATTTCAAGTGTGATTTATGAGATTTGTTGTATTTTGAATCCAATTTTTCTTTGTAAAAGGCAAAAAGTTGATCATACTGATTGCAAAGTTAAGGATTTTAAGGATATTTCTTTAAAATTAGCATTTCCTTCTGGCTACTTTGTATAGGTTTCTGTGTAAGTACTGGCACTTCTGATTGGGCTGAGGCTGAAATTTAGCGAATTTGAAGTAAAAGTATTTGATGGACGTGTACTATGAGTCAGGAGCATTCACTCAGTATCATTATCTCATTTTTGACCGAGATGCCTTTTAGCTGGTTTTGTATCTGAACTCTTCATATATTGAACCAAAAACATCATAACATCTTAGTTGATAATTCAGTATGCTTTATTTTTGACAAAACATCCCATGGTTCGTTCATGACGGCACACTTTCGGTAGCAACAGTAATGGTTTGGTAGCAATCACATTACAGAATTTTAACCCACATACTAAAATACAAAAAATTTGCATAACTGTACTAAAATTGTGTTTATTTCCCCAAAATATGAGAACTATGTGTTCCCTTTTGTTACTACCGAAACGATGACATGTTTCGGTAGTGACAAGTTCAGGGAACAACATCCAAAAAAACAAGGATGTCACTACTGAAACTTCACCAAATGTTTCGGTAGTGACCATTTCAGGGAATAAGACCCCAAAAAAACAAGGATGTCACTACTAAAACTTCACCAAATGTTTCGGTAGTGACAATTTTAGATACTTTTTGGACCTAGCTCAAATATGATAATCAGCACATGGTTAGCTAGCAAGTGTGCTTAATTGCAGAAAAAAAGGTGTTTGGTAGTGACGTTCTTTAAAGTTACACACAGGTTTTTAGACTTTTGAACACATTTACCTCAAAAAGATGGGACCTGTCTACTCACACCTTTTAGATTTCAGTGAAAGTGACACATGAATATTTTCTTATCATAAATTTAGGGGTGTAGTTAAAGTTGAATAAAGTTTCAGTAGTGAAATGACAAATGCGGGACACTTTTTTGATATAAAATTTTGTGATTTACAAAGCAAATATAAATATTTTTTTTGTGAGGTAAATCAATAATTAAAATTTTAACAATTTTCAATTGTGATTTATGAGATTTGTTGTATTTTGAATCCAATTTTTCTTTGTAAAAGGCAAAACGTTGATCACACTGATTTCAAAATTAAGGATTAATTCGTTTGAATATATGTTTAACCAAAAACTATCATAACATCTTAGTTGATAATTCAGTATGCTTTATTTTTGACAAAACATCCCATGTTTGGTAGTGACTGCACATTTTCGGTAGTGGCAGTAATGTTTTGGTAGCGAACACATCACATTATTAAATTTTAACCCACATACTAAAACATAATAAAATACTAAACATTTGTTTATTTCCCTCAAATAAAAGATTATGTGTTCCCTTTTGTCTCTATCGAAACAGTGATGACATATTTCGTCGTGACTTTCGGTAGTGACAAATTTAGGGGATAACACCTAAAAAACAAGGATGTTGTTACTGAAACGTCACTAAATGTTTTGGTAGCGACAATTTTAGATGCTTTTGAGCCTAGCTCAAAGATGCTAATCAATAACATGGTTAGCTAGCACACTTCTGAACAGCTGTACATATTTAAAAACTAAATGTTATGAAATAATTCCCAAAAAAGTGTGCTTAATTGTAGAAAAATTGTGTTTGGTAGTGATGTTCCTTTAAGTTACACACAGATTTTTCATACTTTTGAACACATTTACCTTTGACACATTCACATTTGACCTATCTACTCACACCCTGTAGCTATGAGAGAGAGCGTGACATAATATTTCCTGATCATAAATGTAGGCAATGCACAAAAACATGCACTGTTTCGGTAGTGACATGAAAAATGTAGGACTTTTTTTTTTTTTTTACATAAAGTTTTATGATTTACAAAGAAAATACAAAATATGTATGTATCTGTTTCTGAATTTCACTAAAAAAATCAATAAGATGTTTTTAAAAACAACAATAAAATAAAATACAAATATTTTTTCAGTATTGTTTTCATAAGTTGAAATTTAGGGGTTAGGGTTCAGAACAGCCACCTTCCAATTAAAAGTACCCAATAAATTATGATTTTATATATATAAATTAAGCTTACTGATATTTTAACTACTGGTGAGTTTCAATAGATAATAGAAGGGTGTTAGTAAACCTCTAAGATTTGAATTCTTAAATGGTTTTTAAATGTGTTTTTTGGTCGTGGGACAGCAGTTTGCACCAATTCTGTAGAATGACCCGTGTAAGTTAAAGGTCACTGTATTTATTGTTAAAAAATATTCCATTCGCTACATACAGAGTTAAAAATCCTAGGTTACCGTTCCTTAGCTTCCTAGTGAATGGTGTCAAGTGTTTCTCCCATGACCCATGCTGGGTCTCCTAGAACACACTACCATTTCTTGTTGTTGCTCAATGAATCACTTCTGACCTGGATTCACAGTGTGGCTGTTTTCTGGCCTGAGATAGAGTTGTACTACTCTTAAGAGTGATAAACATGGAACTGACCCAACTACTGCCAAATAACCCTGTTAATAGTCTCTGTTTATATTAAGAATCCATGACAGTGGCATTTACAGCTAACCTATTTACAATGCATGCAAGATGTTTCTTGAAGCGCAAACACTTAGGCTGTAATATTTTATGAAGATGTAGTCCAGTGTGCAGTGTCTTAAAACAAGTTCATTACCACAAGCGCAATGTATCTACAATAGCACTGTCTCTGTAGCAACACTGCATGTTTTGAGTAGACGATGTACTGTGAATAACACAGACACTGAAAATATTCTGAAGTAAAAACATTTTTTTAAAAGCACTGACGTCTCACAATCTCTTCCTCTCTCAATAGACCTCTAATTCGTTGCTAAATTATTCATGTTTTTAACTGAGAATCCTGTGAACGATTTGAGATCCCATCTGTCCTCGGCTGACTGTGTTGCATCTTTTTTTAACCAAGTTGGTGGAAAAGTATCCACTAGTGTTCCCATGTCTGTCTTTGAGCTTCTTTTGGCTTCTCGCCTTAGCCGTTCCAGTGAGCCGATTTTCAGACCTTCTCATTTGAAAGGAACAGACACGACTTGGAGGCATAAGAGGCAAAAGAGTGAGAGATGGAGAGAAACAGAGGTGTCAGGATTAGCCGTATCTAAGCTAACGCCCCCGCGCTGCTCTTCAGATGTGGCTAATCTCTCCCCGACTGGGTTTGCATTCACTCTGAAACACCGGCTCAAACAAGCCTGTGCACTATAGAAGGTGGGAGGTTGAGAACAGTGTTTTATCCCCCCCCTTTTTAATATTTTTGATGGTGGAGCCTGTGGTGGACATCTAAAATGAAGCCCCTCTCTGTTTTTTTTTTCACAAATGTATTTAGGTTAATGGCATGTATAGCTTTTATTTGTACCACTTGCTGCTGCTAGCCTAGTATTAATAATGACCTTTTTTTCAAATTATTAGTCATCAGATCCTTTGTAAACACTACAGGTGCAATAATATTTACATATGCTGCACCTTCAGTTCATTCACAGAACAAAAAGGTAAGCTCTTTACCAAAAATGTAGTTTTTTGACTAGGCACTGCCCTCCTTGCCTTGTCAGACAAAACAATCTTTGTGGAAACTCTGCTGATGTTGTCGGAACGAATATGGTGTTGCAAGACTGCCCTTACCATTCTGAGCTACTTGCAATGCCTCTTTCTTTTGTTTGGTGTATTTTTCACTGCAGGTTGATCTGTCTGTTATAAATAGGCTGAGCGATTGTATAAATGGTGGCTTATCCTGTGTTTTTGTATGTCTCTTTGTCTCATCACCCCTCTCCTCACATTGTTTTACGTTCTCTCTATCAGTGTCAGACGATGCCAGTTTTGATGGACAAGTGCATTTCGGTTGATGAGCAAAAAACATTCATAAATATCGAGTCGAGTGACCTGTTCTCCTTCGTTCCTGCTATAATGGAGGGATGAGTCATAGCTCAGCTGTCCATCTCTCGTGTTCTTTTTCTCTGCATTAGAGTGGCACATTACCACATATAAAAAGCATCGTGTTTCAGACAGAATCCAATTTGTACTTCAGCATGTGCTGAGACAACTTATGTGCTGAAACTCCTTAGCAACCGCATAGCAACAACCTACAACTTGTAGGTGTGTTTTTTTTTTTCATGGGCAACTACACATTGGCTTCCATACCGTTTCCGCCACTGAATAAAACATAAAAATGGTAAT
This sequence comes from Labeo rohita, assembly GCF_022985175.1. Lineage (NCBI taxonomy): Eukaryota > Metazoa > Chordata > Actinopteri > Cypriniformes > Cyprinidae > Labeo > Labeo rohita. The sequence goes on from NC_066893.1 coordinate 17,757,411, forward strand.
TGCGACTTCACAATTCTGACCTTTTTTCTTGCAATTGCGAGTTTACATCTTGCAATTCTGACTTTTTTTTGCGTGATATAAACTCGCCACTGCACGAAATAAAGTTGCAATTCTGAGAAATAAAGTCAGAATTGCAAGATGTAAACTCGCAATTGCAAGAAAAAAGGTCAGAATTGTGAAGTCGCAATTACCATTTTTATGTTTTATTCAGTGGCGGAAACGGTATGGAAGCCAATATGAATGAGATATGAATTTCTGAATTCTGAATTTCGTCTCAGAATTGTATGACTAAATCTCACAATTGTTGACTTTATAACCCAGTTGTGAATTAAGTCAGAATTGTGATTAAGAACATTTAGTCTTTTTTTCCCTCAGAATTGCGAGATAAACTCGCATTTGCAATAAAAAAGTCAGAATTGCGAGAAACTCGCATTTGCAAGAAAAAGTCAGAATTGTGAGGTACAAACTCGCATTTGCTAGAAAAAAGTCAGAATTGCAAGAATAACTCTGACTTAATTCTGACTTCATATCTCACAATTCAGATGTTATAACTTGCAATTGCGAGAAAAATTCAGAATTGCTAGTTTGCATCATGCAATTCTGAGAAATTTTCTCAGAATTGCAAGATACAAACTCGCATTTGTTTGAAAAAAAATTGAATTGCGAGTTTATATTGCAGTTCTGATATTATAACTTGCAACGGCGAATTTATCTTGCAGTTCGGAGAAAAAAGTCAGAATTGTGAGTTTGTATCGCACAATTCTGAGAAAAATAGAATTGTGAGTTTCTATCAGGCAATTCTGAGAAAAAGTCTGAATTGTGAGTTTTTATCACTCAATTCTGAGAAAAAAGTCAGAATTATGAGTTTTTATCACTATTCTAAGAAAAAAGTTAGAATTGTTAGTTTGTATCATGCAATTCTGAGAACAACAGAATTGAGTTTGTATCATGCAATTCTGAGAAAAAAGTTTGAATTGCAAGCTTGTATCAAGCAATTATGAGAAAAATAGAATTGTGAGTTTGTATCATGCAATTCTAAGAAAAAAAGTCAAAATTACTAGTTTTTTAATTCAAGCATGTGCTGAGACAACTTCAGTCTATGTGGGAATTAACAAGGTGGTAATTGCTAGCACAGGAAGTATCAGTTATGAAAAAACAACTCAAATCACATTTAAAACAAAGTTGATTTTCCATCATTAATGCAAAGAACAGGCTACAAATTTGGATTCAACAAGTACATACCTAAATTTAATGAAACTACAGGACCACATAACTCCACATGAGGCATGGCAATTGTGATGAACATTGTCTGGATTTGTTGCCAGTCCATTTTCAAGCAAATGATAGTTCAGAAGTAAAAAAGTACACCTCTAAATTACTGTACCAGAGTTCCCGTGAGGATTCTGTCAACTTCCAATGTACGTCACTCTCTGACACTCCTTATTCTGACCATGTATGCTCCAAACAAAGATGTCCAATATTGACACTCTCCAAATTGCAGCGAGCCAGCTGTGTTGTCTCTGTGACAGCACGTGCCTTGGGTATGTCTTGCTTACCAATGAGCAGTTTAAGGTTGTCAAATTGGCACAGGTACAGACAACCAAACCTCAGATAAACAAGGACTCAAACGTGCTTAGCCTATCAACTGCGGTCCACTCTGCTGCCAGGTTTCTCCCAATTCACCACTTAAAACCTGGCTATACTCCATCTACTGTTCTAGACCTTTCCAAAAAAGGCGACTGACCTATTTCTCTTTATCACAGAGCTAATATATGGACAAATAAGGGTCAATTAGCATGCAAGACTGTGAACCAAGAATGTGTGACTGTCTCTAATTTGCAACAAACAATGAAGCAGGTAGGAATGTATACTATGCTGCACTCTTGCGTACAGCATGTGGCAATAACTAGTCTATAATTCCTAATGAAGCTAAACATAATCATTTAGGGCTGGTTTGAGCTTAGCAAGTTTTGAGTTGAAGAGCGGAAATCAGCCTTCAGCAAAGAATATGTCAGACTGCAGAATAATGTGAGTTGATTGTATGTGACATTTCTCATTCAAGTGTGCTGAAATACAGTAGGTTGGCTTTAACATCTCTCTCAAAGATTGACAGGAGGCTGGCATGGCTGATTCAGTCACCAAATGTGTACATATTTCATTTGATTTTATATTGTTAAAATCTAGGAACATTAGTGGGTTGGCATGTGCTCCCTTCCCCCCTTGGCTTTTCAACTGTGCCAACAAGATAATGAGAAAAGTTTATTTAGATTCCTGATTCTGGCTCCATAGTGTGTTATATGGACTTTCCAACAGCAAAAAAACCCTCAGAATTGCCAGGGAAAGTTTTATAGTCATTTCAAAATTGCTGACAATTTCCAGCCAGAAGCTACTGGCTGAGTCACACTAGCCAGCAATGTTTCTCTTGGTACAGCATTAAAGAATATTAAAGACAGTGGGACCATAGGGGGAAACAAGGCATGGTGCAGTTTTTCCATCCTTTGGGTATGTTAAAGGGATAGTTTACCCACAAATGGGAGTTCTGTCATTAATTACTCATATCCTCATGTCGTTACAAACCTTAGTTCATCTTCGGAACACAAATAAAGATATCTGTAGTGAAATCCACAAACTTTTTGTCACTGCATAGACAGGAATGTAGCTGAGACATTCAAGGCCCAGAAAGGTAGCAAGGACATCGTTGCAATAGTCCACATGACATCGGTGATTCAACTGTAATGTTATGAACATTACATTCCTTTTGTGCACAAATGAAACAAAAATGAACGAATGCGTTGTGCTTTATTTACAAGCAGAAGATGACGTACACTGTACATAAAACCATCTTCATGAACTTGACTGAAGATTTCAAAAGAGGATGACGTACATTTTTTTGCCCTGTACTTCTTTAAATCAGAATATACAGACAATGGGCCTCATTCATGAAACTTGCAAATTCTAAGTAATCTGTGCATAAAACAGACTTTCCCAAAAAAAAAAATCTCCAAATATTTCCTAAACGTCCAATTTGATAGTTAAACGTGTACTATGATTTGATAGTAGCTGGCTCCAGTATATTGCATAAATGCAAAAAAGACTAATAGGCCATAAGCCCAACAACAAATATTCAATAAAGTGTGTCCACTAAAGAGTTTTAGCCAGCTAAAAACGACTCTACTTACAACAACTAGCTGGTAGCACTTGAAATTGCTTTGGTGGCACAGTGTTTTTCCAGCTAAGACGCTTTAGTTGCTATGATTTGGAATATCCATGGCAGCAACTCATTACTAGTATCTCATTTTTAAGGATTTTTTCTAAATATAAAAAAACAGAAACCAGTAATGCTGATTTCTCCATTGTTGTAGCCAGTTTTTGTACAAGTAGGATGGTTGGTCGGTATTTGTCGCACCCCTCCTCTATTTACGACATGGTAAATAGCCACAGTAACGAGCACTGCGTTTTACAGTTATCAACTCAGCAAAAAAATAACACTTCAAAAAGAGGGCAAGGGTAAATTTTACGTACCATTTACACATGGTAGGAAGCAGGTGTACATTTCTTTCATACCAACTAACATTTTGAAAATACAAACATTTTTATAATTTCGAAAGTTTATGTCAGAACGGCTTTACCGACGATTTACACAAAATTTGTTCTGCTTGTGTTTCATGAACGAGGCCCAATGAACTGAGAGACAGACGTTCTATGTAAGATACACAAAGCAAAGACTGACACAGAAAAGAAGAAATTATTAAATTAAGTTGTTATTTTTGTTTTCTTTGTGCACAAAGAACTATTCTCATAGTTTTGTAACATTAAGGTTGAACGGCTGATGTCACATAGACTATTTTAATGATATCCTTACTACCTTTCTGGGCCTTGAACATGATAGTTGCATTGCTGTCTATGCAGGGTCTGAAAACTCTTGGATTTCATCAAGAATATCTTAATTTGTGTTCTGAAGATGAACAAAGGTCCTACAGGTTAGAAACAGCATGAGGGTAAGTAATTAATGACAGATTTAACTAACCCTTTAATTATAACTGTTTTTGGTGCAAGAATCCTTGACTAACATTAGAAGTAGTCTTCAGGGAAAAGTGCAAATTGCTTTAAAAGAGTAAAAAGAAGAAAACTGCTCTCTACCAACATGTGCATGGGCGTATGTGTCTGTGTCTTCGAATCACGCTGTGATAAGTAAATGTGTGGGTTTGTTATAGCATTGTTTGGGTGTGTATATGAATATGCGCTTATAATCTTGGGAGAAGAGTTTCTAGTAAAAACAGACTCGATAAAAGCTCATGCTGCCAAATTTGTGCCTTCTCCCTGAAGTGCAAGAATCGTTTGTACAGAGCTGCCACTTGTGGTCTAATTGGACAGTCTTTCATCCTAAGCCTCCAGGCTTTACTCAATATCCCTGTCTCACTATTTCTTTCTCCTCTCTGTCTCCTTGGATCCTTCCTTCTTGTCTGCCCTTCGCTATTCTTTCCCTCCTCTCCTGTATCCAATTTCTTATCTCTCGGTCTCTCTCCTTGTGTGTCCCTCTTCTCTGTCCCTCTCTGTGATTGCTCTTTCTCTCTCCCGCCCTCTATCTCACTCTCATCTGTTGGTATGGCTCAGGCTGCATCATCCAAGAGGACACGTGTTCTCTGTTTATTACAGAGCAAAAGAAGGGAGGGGAAGAGTGAGCGAATGAGGGAGGGTGGAACTGAGGTAGAGAGATTCACAAAGCATAGCCCTCACTGGGTAGACAGCATCGCTCCGAAAACGCACTCACGAGCAAACAACAAAGAGGCTAAACACATCAGAATCCTTTTAGACGATAACAGAACACACTCCTTCAGCAGAGGTAAGAAATATCTCCTTACTTATTGTGGTCATTGTTGTGGAGGCACAGATTAGACTGATCATTCAAGAGAACTCTAGAACATCTGTTGTTAGGTTATGTTGAATACTTAATTGTTCCGGTGCTGTATGAAGATACACATCGGATCCAAAAGTGCCCCAACACAGGGCCCTGAGGGATCTCAAGAGAACCATTAGAGTCCCTGCTGCGAGAATTACAGAGCTTGTGTCATAAGCTACGCTTCATAGTTCCAGCCTCTGCATTGGCGTGAATGGGAGGTCGACAGGTTAAATTTATTAACCCCGCAAAATAACTGCGTCAGACAGGGAAGCTTTGCCAAAAACAACAAGCCAGTCGCAGTCCATCCAGACCACCCCTTAAATTCAGGGTAAGTCCACTAACAGGTGTCCTTTCTCGTTCATTGGAGTAATGCTATCTGCTGTGGTGCTGAGAAGTATTCAGGTCTGTGTAATAACAGATAAGCAGAGCTTTTGTTTTTCTAATCTCAATAACACTTCACAGAGTATCTGACGCCAGTGTACCTGGTTGGGTGCCAGCTCGCATAGGAGGCCAGGAGGGCCGTGGAACTTTCCAGGGTGGATAAACTGTGACTTATCATGAGGCTTGACACTTTTAGTTTTAAAGGGGTGATGGATGATGTTGTTAGCATGTGCCTTAAGATGACAATATTTTGAATTTAAAACAAAAGCATTTTATGCTACAACTGCCACACCTTTGTCATACATGGTTGACGGCATGCCGTGCAACTGAAGGTACTTCAGTTATTAATGTGTGGGATGATTGGATCTGTAAAGATGAATGTTAATATGTGGCATGGTTTTGAAAACGAGTAACTGAAAAGGACGGATATCCTTCAGATACATTCACCCTTGTAAAAAAAGACAGCACTGATGCAACTTGATGCAAGGCTGTGATTAATTATTTTTTTCTCGCTAAATCTTCCTGCAAGACAACAACGAGATGCCCCCATTTCTACATTACATAACAACGCAACAGACGCCTTGGAAACTTTTCTGTCTCACTCTTACAAAACCCATACCTCCTGGAAGCCTTCCCTGTTAGAAATGTCGTACTGTTCCTTCTCTGAGCATGGAAAAAGATTCTTCAATAAACTGCATGTTAGCTTTACTTTACTAAAAACTCTCCTGGCTTGAGGTTTATATAAAGAATGTCATTTCTAGAGGATTTTGTACATTGCCTGGAATCTTTTCATTAAGCATCTCTTTGTAAGAGGCATGCCCTGAGACAAGTTTGAATTGTAGTGTCGGAGGGGGCTTCCTCAATACCTCAACGTACTTGCTGTGAGAGTTTTCTGAATACCGAATATTGTGTATAGCTGAATTACAAATGGATCTTGTTTTGTACTGATAGATGGGGCCCGGATTGTTCTGGAACTTCCCATCCAAGACTAGCTGCACGGTTCCACAGAGCCTGCTGCAGACAATGTACGTAGTTCCGCCTGTAACCGAGGTTGTAGCCTTTCTTTTCCGTTTTTTAGCATCCATCCCTTCATTTTTTGTTCGTCTTTTTGCTTGTAATCCATGGCCCGTTGCTGTCTGACCACATAATGATCACACCTTGATTTGTCGACCAATCACTGGGCAATGGCCAAGCAAGGTCAAGTGTCAGTAACCATCATTACTCATCATCCATCGCCCAATAGTTGTCGATTGTTCCAGCCTTCAGTGTCTGACCAATCCGTTCAAGTCTTGAATGTCTTTCAATCAGTTGTTGCTTGAGCTACATGCTATTTGATAATGAAATAAATGTTCATATGCAAAGCTCCATATCGACCTTGATGTCCATTGTTCTGTATTGGTGGGTGTTTTTCTGTTCAAGAGGGTCCTTCAAAACTTAATTTGCCTTCTGCAGTTCTTGACCTCCAGTGCCCCCAATGCAGCTTATAATCAACTGAGCCACGTCACACCAATTTCATGTTAATGAACTACAACAAATGAAAAATCTCTGTGAATAATATGACTGCACATGAGTGAAGAAAGCTATTATAGGCTTGATTGTATTCTGCTCTGACCTAAATAGGTGTGCAGCTGTGATAAATGCCCAGGCTTGGGCGAAAGATAGCTTCATGAAAGCTTTTAGATACAGGCTATTTATCAAAATGGAACCATTAATGTTTCAAGGAAACCACACCTAATATCCCTGGTTTCCATACAGTAGAAACCTGTTTTAAGAAAAGGTTCGGCCAGGTTACAGTACTTTTGGCCAAGGTAAAATGCCGTTATTGAGGACCACATACCAACTCACCTTCTGTCAGCCTGGCTTACAGCACCAGGCAGCTCCCTGACAAGCGGCAGTGTGAGAGGTTGGAAACATGGTTGATTCTGGTGGTACAGATAGCCGTGACTGGTCCTTCAGATGTCACCCAGAATCCCACTGGAGGTGTGAAGTGAGCTTTCTAAGGGGTTGAGATTACAAGAAGTTTTTTGTGAGTTCCACAGCTGCTTTATGTCTTTTTAATTAGTTTTCTAATAAAAAGACATATTCTGTTATTGTCTGCTACTGCAGTGTTTCTCTACTCCAGAATGTTTTAGATGCTTCCATATCCAACACTCAGAATCCGATGAGTTGAATCAAATGTATTATTAATGACGCATCTAATACATCCCCAGGACTGGAGTTGAGAAACACAGGTCTAATGGACTAGGGTGTGCTTTAGTTTATGACTGCAAAGTTGCTGGAACTGTCTATTTAGTGTGAGGGTTATGTGAGCTAGTTGTGCTGTTATGCCCATTTAAGTTTCATCTTCCATCACCCTCAACATTTGACCTTATAAAATGGATTTAAGAATCTTGGACATGAGTGAAATATACACATTAGAAGAACAAAAAGATCATTCATTCTATAAAAACTAGGGCTGCCCTCGATTAAAGATCTTTCTGGTCGACTAGTTGTTCATTTTAAGCATTAGCTGCATGTTTATTAATAAACCATATACATCAAATAAAAATGATAATGAGCCTTTAATTATCTACAAAGCCTAATAAGCGCTTAAGTGACACCAGCAGATATAATACTTATGAATGTGTCAGGGAAAAACAGCAAGGAGACTACATTAACGTTTTAGTAATTTATTGATAAACTAGTGCTTTCTTTGTTTTAGGCTTAAGAGATAAAGTTGGCGACACTGACTCGGCATCTCCACAGTAGTGGATGCGTCTGTTTTAATGTTTCATATGGATTACATAATCTATGGATATTTGTTTTCCATTTGAATTGGTTCATTTGAAGGTAGACATTTCGCTCTCTCTCTCTATATTTTTTTTCATGTCTGTAAGGCAAGTATACACAGAGTTTCAAAGTTTCGCTCTCAAGTTCACAAGAGACTGAGATGGCAGAAAGGGCATCCTGCTTGCTTTAATTATTTTACAAAAGCGCAACGTTTTGTTGTTATTCTGAGTGCACACAAATAAACATAGAGTCTTTACAGATTCGAAAGATTTATTACTTTTATCTGTATGACCAAAAATGACGGAGTATTTTAAGTGACCGCATCTGTCATGCAGGAAGCACGCTACTGTTCAGCTTCCACACTCGTGTTAACTAGGTTAACATTGAGCGGCCATGTGAAGTTGCTACTACTTAAATATTTCAGATGAAAAGCCATATTTGAGGTCGATGAATGATAGGTGAGTGTCTGAATGTTCTGGACGATGTATTATATTACAGCATAGACCAGCCGTTAACGATCTTTCCACCACGGACTCTGTAACTTCGCCACTTTCTGTGATATTTTTTTTTTTTTCTGTGACTAAGCAAATTTTGGTCGACCAAGCCTCATCAACTAACGGTTAGTTGACTATTAGGGGGCAGCCCTAACAAAAACAGAGAAAACTAACTCAGCAATCAAGCCAGTTTTTATTATGTGTAAAAGGAAGATACTGTATTTATCTTGACATTTGACTTTCTCCAGGCAGCAACAAGTGCTTTTTTTAAAACTACAGTATCTTCAGGTCTTCTGCTGATTTCTCCCATACTTGCACACTCACATAAATTAATTTATTTTTATTTCCTGGTATATTCAATTCTGCCAGCATGTGGGTGGTACTTAGCACTCTCTACACCTTGCTTATGCAGTCATGTTCGTTTACCTCGATTATGTTAGCATCCAAATGGCTAATTAAAACTTCGATCACTTGTATAACCCAACAGCGATGCCAAAAAGACCGTACTGCTTAGCGTCTTGCCGTTTCGTGCCAAGATCCTTCAAGAATTCCATCAGACATAGATTAAGTTGTAATAGTTTTTGCGCACAGCATAAAACACATATTGTCCTAACCCAGTTTCCAGGTATTGATAATGATTCTGTGTATTAGGTCAGACCCTTGCCTTTGAGCAGATTTATCGATTTGTTGTCTGACAGAATACTCTCCCAATGGTCTTTCCATTGTCATATTTTCTTTTTTTTCAGCGCTGGCTGAAGTCATCTGCTCAACCTCTCTCTGCTCTAAACATGTCTGAGAGTAACCACAATATCTTGATGACTCCGAACTCTATTTTTGTCTAGTACTGCAGTTAGGATTAGCAGTGATGCTGTCGAAAAGGATAAAGAAGGAAAGATAAAGGTTATCCAACTCCCTGAAGATTGCAGGGGCGTCTACTGGCATTACTAGAGGTTACCATAGCAACACTGACGGGGTACAGAACCCACAAAAAAGAAATCTCTGCTGCAAACAAGACGGGTTGATTTTGTCTCTAATGTATTTATCTCTACCCATACAATCCAAAACCAGTCAGTGTTTATTCAATATTTAGTTACTGGTAGAAGCTAAGGTTGCTATTACTATTGCTCATATTACTTGCTCATAATCCTCAGTATGAAATTCGGCATGTAGCTCCCACCTTAATTTCTGAAGCTTGTTGTGGAGAGGTGTAGTATTACTTGTATAAGCTAAGGATTTATCTTGTGACCAGAATATCTTGAGACTTGGGCAGGGCTCTGCTGACTTGGGCTACATGCAACAAGCTAGAAAACACCCAGAACACCTCAGAAACCACATAACAATTGTGGTTGCGAGGAGGCACTGGCAAGCACCACTCACGTTCTGTTTTGAAAGAGTAAAAAATGTTGCTCTATTATGGTGTAGCAAAACAGAGCGCTAACGATTATAATAATGATCTGAGAAAGGTCAGTACATGTGGGGGAGGCGGGAAGCCGGGATAGATCAACGGAGAGATCGTGACAGAGAGGAAGGGAGGGAGAGAGGGAGGCCAATTGAGAGTATTGTGGTCATGTCTAGACCTCGTTATAATCACCTCATGCGAGGTGTTATGCAACCAAAATAATCATTCCCTGCAGGGCTCTGAATCATTCTATCCGTTCACATCCGAGGGTTTGATTTACACTGCCCATGATTCCAGAATCATGCAGCTCTTGGCACTGACAGGATATAAGAGTGGAATGACTTTCTGATGACTTGAAGTGTTCTGAATTAAACCCAGTTATTGTGCAACTCTTCCAAGAGAATGATGTATCAAAGTGTTCTGTCATCTTGAGTATCTGATGAGGTTGTTTTTACTTTTTTATTTCTCATTCATACTCTTGTTTAGTCATTTCCACAGCATTTGTGTTATTAAAGGATAAGTTCACTTCCAGAATAAAAAATTCCTGATAATTTACTCAACCCCATGTCATCCAATACTCTAAAAAATGCTGGGTTAAATAGAACCCAGCACTGGGTAAATACGGCCAAACTCAAAGCTTGGGTTGTTTTGACAAGCGGTTGGGTTACTATACAGAAGGTTGGGTTACACATTTAACCCAACCTCTTGGTCAAAACAATCCAGTTACTGGGTTTGTCCGTATTTCACTCAGCGCTGTTTGGAGTGAAAATGTTTTTTGTTTTTCTTTCTTCAGTCAAAAAGTTTTCTTTAGGAAAACATTTCAGGATTTTCCACCATATGGTGGACTTTAATGGGAGGCAACAGGTTGAAGGTCCAAATTCCAGTTTCAGTGCAGCTTCAAAGGGCTCTAAACTGTGATTACACTGGAATTTTACCTTAAAAAATACAGTAGCAATGTTTTAGGTTTTATGGTTTTAACTTAAACTTACATTTTAAATACCGTAATTTCATTACCTGCTGTAATGTTAACCAACATACTGAAGTACTGAAATCTGTTTTGTACCTTTGTAATACATTGATAAGCAAATCTGGTGGTGATGAGAAAGTCACATGATGAACCAAAGCCCATCACAAGCAGCTTTTAAATACTAACATATATATACAAGGTGCACAGTGTCATACAGGCAAACACTAAACACCATCTAACACACATGAAAATGAAATAATGCAATAAACATTAATATAACAACATTAGGTGTAACATACAATTCAAATTTATAAAACTGATAAGAAAAAACTAAGAAACATAGTTATTTTAATAAAAAACATCAAAAAATGTAACACATGGGAATTCTGGGAATGTCAATTTACGGTTATTCACTGTAAATTTTACATTCTTTTTCCACTTTGAAAAACGGTATACTACCGTAAAATTACATCCAGTATCCAACACAGTTTTTCACCATATATAGTTGGGGAATTACTGTTAACCATTTAACAGGATTTTACTGTAGCACTTTTAGTCTTTTACTGTTAAATTCATGGTTATTTTTTCCCAGCCGAGGCATAAGGGTCTTACCTTTTTAATTTTTTTTTTACACTTTTTAACCACAAATGCTCATCTTGCATTAGCTCAAATTCACGCATTACATAATCACGTAGGAAATGTCACATGTGGTTAGTTCTTCCTTTGTGTACTCCGTTTCAAAACGATAGGGTAAAGCAAAATATTTGAATTTTTGCACATTTGCTTTGTGTACACTGGGTCGGTACTTTCGCCTATACGTTTATGACCTTACCAACATGACTACAGGTGCTTTCGCACCATGTAGTTCTAGGAACTAGCCAGAATGGTGGTTCCAACAGAACCAATTTCCCCCTCAGGCCATTTTCCTGGTTGCATTCGCACCAGCAGCAGGAACTTCAGGGACGGCCAACAGGGACGTCTTTATTCGTGGCATTTACAAATGTCAACAATCAGTGAATAGAGGACGCCGTGACCGGAGCTGTTTTTGTTGTGCGTTGTGGGTTTCGTGGTAATGGAGATGTAATATAAATGCACAATTTACGCCATTAAAAGAGCACGAAAACTTGCAGTGTCACATATCATCGAGACTGAAAAAAGAACACAATGCTGCAAAGACAACAGGTAGCTAAATGCCATTATTATCGCTGTTTACCATGTTCGTGGAGTAAATAATTTTACACAGCTGACATTTAAAAAATGCCAGGTAGCCAGTGCTTCATATGCGTTTCACCAATCAGTGTATATTTACATCACTGGTAGGTCTAATAGAACTATTTTAGACCCTACTCTGCAGTAGGAGCTAATTCAGTACTAATTAGAACCAAATACGTTGCTAGTTCCTGTGGTGTGAACACACCAAATAGCAGGAACTTCCGCCATAGTTCTAGGAACTATGAAAAGGTTTCTCCAATCACTTTGCTAGATAAAACCTTTATTAGTTGGCTGGGATCGTGTAGCACCCTTTGAAGCTGCATTGAAACTGCAGTTTGGACCTTCAACCTGTTGGCTCCCATTGAAGTCCACTATATGAACAAAAATTCTGGAATGTTTCCCTCAGTAGTTTCCCTTAATTTCTTTTCAACTTAAAAAAGAAAGACATTAACATTTTGGATGACCTGGGGGTTAATAAATTATCAGGGAATTTTTATTCTGCAAGTGAACTAATCCTTGGCAGGAATGTTAGATGTTCAGAAATGCTACTAAATAAACTACTGTTGCTTAGCCTGAATGATTATGCTAGCAATATTGCCTGTAAATAACGGCAGGCTTCATAATCTTCATCTATATACATGTGTTTGCAGAACTATTTGAGACTAATAATGTTAGCAGTAGGCTTTGGAGGTGTTTGTTAGCTTAGTGTCGTGTTATCGAAATATCAGTTGACACTGGCGAAGCTCCCATGAGCCGACTACCTTCAGCTACACGGCTGGAGTCTAATAAGTTCCTAGTGGAAAAGTACATTGTCTCATCCATCAACGGATACCTTCAGACAACCTGTGAGCCAATGTCACAATTGGCCATGTGCTCCTGGCGACTGACAAGTCTGTGTCTTTTTGTGTCATCCTGAACCTAACCACCAAACAACATTCAAGCCATGTTCACAATGCCACCTCATGTTAAGTCCACAAAACCCCATAACCACAGATTCAGATTAGCTTCAGATGATAGCTGGGTTTTACATGGGGTGTGTCTCGATCTGCGCCCTAGTTTAGTATTTAGTACACTGCCCAGGCAGGCAGACATTTTGAGTATGGGTCACCATACTTGGCCACAAGTCACCTCCTTTTCTTTCCTTCATTTTGTAAGATGTTCCAGTGCACTGAAACTCCTAGTGAGCATATTCTCCTCTTGAAAACATTGTCTTCTTCAGTCCTTCAAGTCATCAGAATAGTGATGTTGCATGATGTCATAATCATGTTGCATGTAATTGAGTCATTAGTATCCCAATGTTTATTGGATCAAGGTCCTTGCTGGTGCCTGCAATCATGTTTACGATATGCTGATTCTTTCCATAGAGAACTAGGGGGTGGAAAGAGACGCAGCCATGGTTACTAAGCAAACTGGTTTAGCTTGGGCTGAGATCAACCAAACTGGGTCTGAGATCACAGCTTGACCAGCTTTACCATCTTAAAGACCCCTAGGAAACTGTTTAACAACTGCAGTTGTTACATATTTTCGATTGATGCAGGAAGTTTGGGCAGGACATATTGAAGAGGTTATGTCAGTACGCTTTCGTTACATCACAACCATAAACCTACACACGTTACATGGTTGTAGGTGGTAAAAGGGGGAGGGACATTTGGATAGTAGAAAACATCTGATTGGACAAAAATCTGTAGTGCAGGATGAGTCATCATTATTTGTGCTCTGTCTGTCTGAAAGAGAAATTCAGTCAATTTTAAAGGGATAGTTTACCCAAAAATGAAAATTCTGTCATTAAAGGAGAAGTTCACTTCCAGAACAAAAATGTACAGATAATTTACACACCCCCTTGCCATCCAAAATGTTCATGTCTTTCTTTCTTCAGTCATGAAGAAATTACGTTTTTTGAGGCAAGCCTTTTAGGATTTTTCTCCATATAGTGGCCGTCAATGGTGCCCGTGAGTTTGAACTTCCAAAATGCAGTTAAAATGCAGCTTCAAATAGCTCTAAATGATCCCAGCCGAGGAAGAAGGGTCCTGTCTAGCAAAACGATTGTTTATTTTCTAAAAAAATGTACAATTGATGTACTTTTTAACCTCAAATGCTCGTCTAGCTCTGCGTGAACTTTGTGTATTCTGGTTCAAAACAATTACATTTTATAAACAAAAACATTTTCTCCTCCAACTTCAAAATCACTCTACATCCCTGCAGAAGTACCGACCCAGTGTTTACAAAGAGAACGTGCGAGGAGGGTCAAACACCCTTTACAAAAAAAGGTAAAACAGCAGTGTTGTAGGACAGTTTTGAAGTTGGAGGAGAAAATTAGATGGGAGCTTTTCAACATACCCTAACTGTCATGAACCGGAATACACAGAGTTCACACAGAGCTAGATGAGACAAGCATTTGAGTTTAAAATGTATAAAATGTATAAATTGTCAATTGTTTTTTTTTTAAATAACCATTTCACTAGATAAGACCCTTATTCTTCAGCTGGGATCCTTTAGACTCTTTTGAAGCTGCATTTAAACTGCATTTTGGAAGTTCAAACTCACGAGCACCGTAGAATATAGATATATTCCACTATATAGAGAACGTTCCTGAAATTTCTTCCTCAAAAAACATAATTTCTTTATGACTGAAGAGGAGGGAGTGAGTAAATTATCTGTAAATTTTTGTTCTGGAAGTGAACTTCTCCTTTAATTACTTATCCTCATATCATTCCAAACCTGTAAAACCTTAGTTCATCTTCGGAACAAAAATTAAGATATTCTTGATGAAATCCGAGAGGCTAACAGCTAAAAGCTAACAGATAGTGGAGTAAAGGCCACAAAAGTACAATTTTGTTATCATGAAGAACTACCATTTTGATATCATGGGGTCTTTAAGCTGGTATGATCAGATTTTTTTTCCAGCAGGGGCAGTATACAAGGTTTAAGTGCTGTAGGTAATGTTACAATATTGGAGCACCAGACGAATTTGATTAGATTTTGGTTTGCTCTCGAATAGTTTTGTTAATCTCAGGTGTGTGTGTGTTGCCATGGTGATTGCAGGTTGCTCTCCAGGATGGCTGGCATGAAGGATCAGCAGTTCACCGAAGAGAAACCGCTACTGCCAGAATCCAGGGGACAGGAAACAGAGATGGTGAGTATGTGTGTGACTGTGTGTGTGTATGTGTGTGTGTATGTGTGTGTGCATGGCTAAATATAGTAGACCAGTTAAAAAAGTCCCTTGTTTTTAGGCAAGAGAACAAAAAATCGGATGTGTGCGTGTGCATGATAACGGATTTATCTATGCTCACCAAACACCACATTTCATCTTAATCCACACATCTGTATTAAGCTAATGTGAAATGAAAAGCATGACGTGTGTTTAATGCCAGTAAGAATGTCTTTAAAATATCAGTTCAAAAATTGGGACACTGGACAACAAGGGGTGTACTACTTTTATGCTTTTCTTTAGAAGTGCTCTGATATTCATCTGAGCACAATTAATAATAGATTGAGTGATAATACCTGTGGGAACGTTTTCGCAAGACGCGAAATACATACCAATAAGTACATATTACTGCAGTTTCCAACAGGAATGAACACTAGAGGTGGTTAAACAGTGAGCACTTGTAATCATTTTATACACGGTTATGATTACAGCTCCATATGTTTTGCTTTCTAAACGTAATAAGCTTGCTAAGTAGCTCAGCCGGCACAGAACTGGCCTTAGGATGTGGAATCCATGGGTACGAATCTTGTGAAAAACACGACTCAATGAAAGAGCTGAAAGATGAGAGATCGAAAAAAAACATGCTAAAATGGCATGCTTGTGACTGCGTTTTTACGACACATTCGCTTTTGTTCATGCTATCAGGTAGGTTTAGGTGTAGTGTAGATGGTACGTTATTTTAAAACCTCACGGGGCGTTGAGTTATAGCACCACTCAATGGACATTTGTACGTTCATCTGTTCCACGGAAAAAAACAGACACTTTTTTTAGTGGACATTTCACATCGAATATGTCACGAAATGTACGTGGCAGTTTGTATTTTTTATCTGATTAAATCAATGTAGTCAATCAATCAAATGCACTGGCTTTTAAGTTTTCGTTTTAAGTACTAAAATTGTGATTTTCCAGGCCAGGAATTTTATGAATATATAACAGTGAAGCTATATATGTTAACATTAGTTGATAAGCTGTCATGAATTAGAAAAATGTGTATTTTTACAGCATACAAACCCAGCATTTTTTTTTTAAAATCTAGACATTCCTGTACCGCATTAATATTTTTCTGTTCGTGTACAGCTCTAGAACATTTTGTCAAACTGCAGTGTAATCCCTATTAAAAGATTACAAAAATTCACATTAACTAATCGCACATGATTGGAAGTCATGGCAGTTCATTCGTCAAAGCTTGTTGTGTGGATATTGTGTCTGCTGTTTATTTTTCTACATATCAAACAGTACCATTCATGCATATCATCATTTTTTTTCTTCAGCTTCTCACCTCTGCCACCAAAGCATTGACCTCCGGTCCTATAGAGGGCGCTGTCTGCTGTAGTTTGCTGTAACTAGTGTTTGTGTCTGTGTGTAACGTGGCAGGCTAAAGGACAGTGTGTGCACGCGCTGCCCTGTGCTACGCCCTCCCCCCCCACGGCTCGCCCCCCAAAACGCTGGCATGCGATCGCCCGACACTGGCTCGGCCTGACGCGCCGTCGGACCAGCGGGTTCTTCCCGGTAGGCTGATTACCGCACAGAGCACGTCCATGTTTCCAACTAAGATACTAATATCTTTCAAATCCTACTTACTTAGATGCAGCTCTGTTAGAAAAGACTAAACAAGGCCTGATATTTTCTACCAAAAACCCATTCAGTTTCACATGTAGTCTGATTTAGGGAAAATACAGATCAATTGTGATGAATTTTAAGCAATAATCAGTGGATTACCTGTGGCATTTTAGTATTATTGCTTAAAGGGAGTTCATCCAAAAATAAAAATTCTGTCATTAATTACTCTCCCTCATGTTGTTTCAAAGCAGTAAGACCTTCGTTCATCTTTGGAACACAAATTGAGACATTTTTGATGAAATCCAAGAGTTTTCAGACCCTGCATAGACAGCAACGCAACTGACATGTTTAAGGCCCAGAAAGGTAGTGAGGACATCATTAAAATAGTCCATGTGACATCAGTGATTCAACTGTAATTTTATGTGGCTATGAGAATACTTTTTGTGTGCAAAGAAAACAAAAATAATTCTCGTAGCTTCATAATATTACAGCTGAACCACTGATGTCACATGGACTATTTAACGATGATCTCACTACCTTTCTGGGCCTTAAATGTGGTAGTTGCATTGCTGCTCTTGAATTTCATCAAAAATATCTTCATTTGTGTTCTGAAGATGAACGAAGATCTTCTGAGTTTGGAACGACATGAGGGTGAGTAATTAATAACAGAATTTTCATTTTGGGGTGAACTTTCACTTTAAACAAATTGCTTTTTAGTAGTGCTGTCCAACAGTTAATTGCGATTAATTGGATCCAACATAAAACTTTTTGTTTACATATGTGTGTATATTGTGTATATTTATTATGAATATATAAATATACACACACATACAGTATATATTTAGAACATTTTTACATATATTTACATGTATATATTTATATTCATAAAATATGATTAGTGCTGTCAAACAACTAATCGCAATTAATCGTATCCAAAATAAAAGTTTTTGTTTACATAATATTTGTGTATACTGTCTATATTTGTTATGTATATATAAATACACACACATGCAGTATATATTTTGAAAATATTTCCATGTGTTTCTCTGTATATATTTATATTTGTATAATTGATATTATATATAAATATATTTTTAATATATAAACATAACATTTTTCTAAAACGTGTGTATATTTATATATACATAATAAATATACACAGTACACACATATATTATGTAAACAAAAACTTTTATTTTGGATGCGATTAATCATTTGACAGCACTAAATATAAATATTTTTAATATATAAACAACATTTTTCTTAAATATATACATGCATGTATATATATATATATATATATATATATATATATATATACATACATATATAATATATACACAGTAAATACACACATACATTATGTAAACAAAAACTTATTTCGGATGTGATTATTCGTGATTAATCGTTTGACACAACTTTAGCTAATCAGTGAAAGTCAAATCAGTGTAGTTTGTAATCAGGACCTCAAAACACCACATTAAATCCATTTATTTTTTCCATTCATTAAGGTTTTTGATATTTATTGCAACATGACTGTAATGTCATATGTGATGCTTAGAAATGCCAATAGCTGTGCCGGAATTCAATCATTTATGTTAACATATGGCATTCACTATAAAGTGAATAAGTGAACAAGAAAGAGTGAGTGATTTTGGACAAAGCATATGCTTAAATGTGTGCATAGTACAGTAATGGCTCTGAATATGTTGTCATGATAGCAAGATATCATGATGGACATGAACGCAGGCAAGATATGAACATTCAGTTCTCTGTCCTCTCCACACACTCTTGTTGAGCCTTGTACTAACACCTATATCATTACTATGGCAACCTGTGTAGATAGGCCATATATAATCTATAAATGGCACTGCTTAGGATGGGATTTGAAAAACAAATCAGCTTTATGCACAATGTGAACAAAGCTTTATAAACTACAATGTTATAAGTCTCAGTTCCTCAAGAAGAACAGCACATTGTTGTTTACCTATAAGGCCCCCTTTTGCACTTCTGAGGTACTGCATTAGAGTTTCAATCCTGAAAAGGAGTGACACCTGCTGGTCCGACATTAAACCTGCTTTTGCTTTTCTGCTGCCAACAGCTAAAACTGCATGCACTAACCTCTTTCTTTAGGTTTGTGTGTTTCTTCCTGCTTCTGCCAATCTGCACAAGAATCACATTATAAGTGATACTTGATTTTCCAAAACGGATGCTTTGTTTTTATCTCATGTAGATTGTGCTAACTCGTGTTTCCTTGCCTTTTCAGAAAAATGAGGTGGATTTGTGTGATAGAATTGTCTGGCAAGGAGATATTGTCCTGTTCTCAAGCTGTTCTTTTACAACTGTGTTTTGTACTCATTTCACCTTTTTTTTCCATAGCACATTGTGTTCTTAACAGTGCCTTTCCTCATTAATGCTGGGGTTGAACCAGCTCAGGCCATCAAAATGCTAACCATTATACTTAAATGTATAATGGAGTTAACAGGCCTCATATCAGCACTGAAGCAAGCTCAGCTTGCACGTTCCACAAATAGCTGCTGATCTGAAGCCAGCTAAGCCACCCACATACTAACCAATCATGCCTAGTGAAACAACAACCAGGGGTGTAAAGTACTTGAGTAATTTTACTTCATTAAAGTACGTGTTATTATTTAAGGGCATGTTTACTTACTCATTTTAAAATGAATAGCTGCACCGTTTCCTATTTATATTTTTAAAGACAAATACACTTTTTATATTCCTTAAAAAGTACATCACTGGTCATTATGATGTAAATGTAGATTCCACCTTACAATTTACTCTTGAAAATCCATTTGGTTCTTAATTAAACAATCAAATTTGACTTCAATTCTGAATGTCTTGAGCTAGTTACTTTGACATACTTTGAGTAAAATGTTGACATCTGTACTTTAACCTAAGTATAATTTCTCAGTGCTTTTACACCCCAGACAAAAACTCACAATGTTCAAGCTAAAGTAAATGTTTCCATCACAGAAACTCTTTCTTCGCTGACGGGACCTTGCAGAGTGTTGCTCCAGTTGCTGCCTATTTTATTCTGATAGCATATTAAAACGAATGTATTTGGCTTTGATGAACCTGACCCTTTGTGTTCCTGCAGGAAAACTGTGAGACCTTTGTGGCAGAAGGAGATTGGAAGGTATGACGGCTCTTTTCTTAAGATTTACACTTAAACAGCCAATCCTTATGCTTTTTCACTTTTCGAATTTTAGTCAGTGTGTGGTCTGTATGTTTGGGCATAAAAAATATCTACACAGTTACAAATCTCAAAGTCCACTCCAAAGGGAGATACATTGTTTTAATAAAATACCTTTTCAAGAACTACAACAAACGGCTCGTTTGGACTACACGTTGTTTTCCAGGTGTTGTGATGTCACAAAGCTTATTAGAATATCATTAAAATAAATCCCGCCCACAGAAATTTGAATGGTTGGGGGCGGGGGCGAGAGCCACTTCTGGGACACTTTAACGAGCCGTGGCGCGGCTAATATAAAAACAAATATTGACTAGAGTGGCCGCATTTTTATTCAATTGTTGTTAAATACAAATTAAGTCATATTAAAAACATTAGGCTGCTTTTATCCTTATGCTTGAGCTGGTTTCGGGCAATGAAACTAAGTATGTAAATAATTAAATAAATTAGCACGATAAAATCATGTACTGGCGATCTCGCAGGCTGACGATAAGACACTACTGTAACACTACTGTAACGTAAACTATACCTTAATATATCCTTAACTATAATGGAGCAGACAGAACTTGCTGCTTTGTCAAGGGGCATGGCAGTACTGAAACGACGTCTAAGCTGTTCGCCAATCAAAACGCACTGGGACAGCTAACCAATCACAACACGTTTTGTTTTTCGGAAGGCGGGCCTTTATTAAACCTGGAACTAATTGAGCCATTTGTGCCAGAAAGGTAGAAAGGTATTGTAATAATGTAAATTATGTAAAAAATAATGTGTTTTTCGAACCACCAAGCATGAGAGCATGTTCTAGTACACCCTCAAAATAAAATCAAGACTTTGTAAAAGAGCATCATAGGACCCCTTTAAGGGATTTTAAGCCATGTCAGATTTAAAATTGTGTGGCTGACATAGCCTCATTATTCTGTTTTAGCATTTGATGATTAAAGACGTATTGTTTGTCTTGTTTAGAGAGAGGAATGCACATTACAACAATTACAGTTAATGAGAGAGCGTGAGAGGGAAAACGTGGAGGCGCTGCAGTGACCTCCTGAGTTTCAGTCAATATCCCATTCAGAGATCAAATTGTAGTTTAAAGAGATAATATATCCAAAAATGAAAATTCTGCTATTAAATACTCACCCTCATATCGTTCCAATCCCATAAGACCTTCGTTCATTTTACACAAATTAAGGTATTTTTGATGAAATCTGAAGGCTTTCTGACCCTGAATAAACAGAAACGCATCTGACACGTTCAAGGCCCAGAAAGGTAGTAAGGACATTGTTAAAACAGTCCATGTAACATCAGCGGTTCAGCTGTAATTTTATGAAACCTTGTTTATGCATGCTGTACATAAAACTTCGCAAACATGTCTAAAGATTTTGACAGAGAGGATGGCTTGCAGCTTTTTTGCCCAGACTTACCTACTTAAACCAGAATATACAGATGATGAACTAAGAGAGAAGGACGTTCTATGTCAGAACACCGGCTCCTCGTCAGGAGGCCGTGGTACTCTTGTGAACGACTAAGACTGACACGGAAGAGAAGAAATTGTTGAATAAATCATATCATTATTTTTGGGGGTTTTTTTGCACACAAAAAGTATTCTCATAGCTTCATAACATTACGGTTGCGCCACTGATGTCACATGGATTATTGATATCTTTACTACTTTTCTGGCCCTTGAACATGTCAGTTGCATTGGTGTCTATGCAGGGTCAGAAAGCTCTCGGATTTCATCAAAAATATCTTAATTTGTGCTCTGAAGATGAAGGTCTTACAGGTTTGAAATGACATGAGGGTGAGTAATTAACGACACAATTTTCATTTTTGGGTGAACTATCCTTTTAAGTCAAACTACTGAGATAAAAGTTGAGGTATAAGAACTTTTATCACCTCAGTTTTGTCGCTGTCTCACGGTTTGCATCATCTCTTCACACCTCTGACAGAAATAGGACTAATTCGCAGAGAGAAGAATTTGAATAAAACAGTGAGAAATCCAAACAGGAGATGATAGGATTTGTAAGTGGCACAGCTCATAGAGTGAGAGGTTTTAATTGTGATAGAGAAGAGATAATTAAATAGGTGTTTGCTAACACAATACGCTTACCTAATGGCACAGAAAAAAAATAAAATGAGATGTTATAAATCAGATTTGGGAATACAGTCTGCTTGTTCAACAAAGCATTCCAGACATCCGTACTAAGAATTAAATGACTGTTCACCCAAAAATGAAACCTCTGTCATTAATAACATTCCAAACCCATCATATATTCATCATATACTCATCATATTTTTGATTAAATCTGAGAACTTTCTGACCCTGAATAGACAGCAATGCAACTACCATGTTCAAGGCACAGAAAGGTAGTAAGGACACTGATAAAATAGTCCATGTGACATCAGTGGTTACGAGAATGCTTTTTGTGCACAAAGAAAAAAAAAAAACAGATTTATTCAACAATTTCTTCTGACTTCATAAAATCACGGTCTAATGTACAGAATTTACTTTAGATTAAGCACTAAACCTGTTAGCATATATGTGCATATGTGTATGGTGTGATAGTATAAGTATTAGCATTAGTATAATAGCCAGTCTTAAAGGGGTCACCGGATGCCCATTTTCCACAAGTTGGTATGATTCTTTAGGGTCTTAATGAAAAGTCTATAATATACTTTGGTTAAAAATTCTCAATGGTAGTGTAAAACAACACCCTTTTTACCTCACCAAAATCAGCTTTGCAAAAATCATCCCATTCTGATCAAGGCTGCTTTAAATGCAAATGAGCTCTGCTCGCCCCGCTCCTCTCTTCTCTCTGTGGAGTGACGAGCATGTTTATTTTAGCTGCATTTAGCCACTAAACTTGCTAACTAGCTAGGGGTGGGCGATATGGGCAAAACAATTCTCACAATAAATTTTTCATATCAGTCGATATCAATAATTATCACGATAAATGTCAAATCTCGTTCACATATCTGTGCCGCATCTAGATAATAAATGCATCTTGTCTAGTGAGCTCGTGCTGCGCGGCAGTTTCAACTTTGGTCCGAGCAGATAAATGGTCTGTGTGGTGCGATTCAAATGAGTCGCGCTATTTAGTTCCACTTTTGGCACATACAAATTATATCGTACATTTATCGAACTCCTCATATCGTTTTATCAAGGAAAATTATATCGCGAAAATTATCGTTATCAAATTACCACCCAGTCCTATAACTAGCACATTATAATGAAAGGCGATCGCAAAGATTTATAAAAAAAAATCCTTATACTCACTTCTGCTGTAAATGAAGCTGGATCACAAATGATTAGCATGAACATAAACGGATACATTTAGATCGGGAGGCGCATTCCCTTCACAAACAAACGTAATCTACTGCATCTTCAGCGGCTCAGATGTCAGGAGCAAATGACGACTACTACGTTCATTATTACATCCAGCAACACAACACCTCAATTGCTCAATTCTTGTCCCATTTAGACGTGATTAGCTTTCTCAGAAGATCACTGAAAAAGTTTGCTTAAAAACAGTAGGTAATTTGCTCTGGAATTATAACAGAGGTTGTGTAAGAAAAACAGACATGGCAGATTCGGACTGGATTCAAATCGCAAAGTACGTCTGACAAAAAACAAGTTAGTCCTGTCCGAATGGAGCAAATGACATTACAACTGTATTTACACCTGTGTATGAGATTGGGCAACTGAGAGAGGGAGACAGAGGTTGCGCATTTAAGCGAGACAGCAAAAGCCAAGTCAGCCACAAAGGAATTAATCTTCCACGTCCACAGAGAAAAACTCGAAACCTCAAAAGACGCATTTGAGTCACCACGGTCCCCTTAAACACAAAATGCAGATTGAAAATTCAAAGAGAGGTAGTTTACTACAGAATATAGCACATGTAAATACATCCTCGTCTCAATAGTGGGCTAGATACCTAGTGTGTTCTTGTCTCAGCGCTGCATCACGTTCATGTCGGTGCGCACGTACACAGACGCTGTCACATACACAACTCATTCCATGAAGTCTTCACTGACCTTTGACCTGGCCCATCAACCGTGGCCGATTAGTGTGTGTTGTGTGTTTGACCAACAATAATATTCAGATGATACGACTAGCATATGTAGAAGCATTCAAATGTGCAGTAAAATGTAAACAGTGACACATTTTTGAAAAAACTTGATTCATAGAAAACGAACTACTGATAAATTGCAATAAAATGATAGAGTACTCATATTAAAGGCATTTATGAGCATGCGGAAGATGAAGATTCCAAATATGGGACAAATACAGACAGAACACAACAGATTTAGAATGACGCAAAGCTTAGCCAATAACAGGCAGCCATTTTTGCTGTCACCCAATGAGAGGAAAGGGTTGGGCTATGAAATGTTTCGGGGGAGGGGCAGCAGCGCTGCAAAACTCCCCTGACCAGAACGAGGAGAGACAAAGAGACGCCGTAGCAACCGCAGCATCTCCCTGGTTGCCTGCATCCGAGTCTGATTTCCCGAAGAGGACATTGTCTTCTTCCTGCTCATATATACGCATTTTAGCAAGCGTACACAATCCGTAAGCAGCCATGCCGGAGTGCTGGGATGGGGTGAGTGGGAAATTTGTGATTATGGGAATAGAGAGTGTGAAAGACAATGCTTTTGTTTTGCTACAAAATGGTGTTTTATAACAATTTGTGTGCTGTATTATCATTCTTAATTGTTTGGCTGGATAAATAAATTGGTGTTGATTTGTCTTGTGGTCAGAAATGACTAGACTGAACTGGTAATTTGGAACAATTTCATTGTGTATTTACACTATATGTTTGTGATGGATAATTATTATTATTGTTTTATGATAATATACAATTATTTTTATTTATAATGGTTAACTATTATACTTTAGAACATCAAAATAAAACAGCATCCTTTGTAAATGTTGAAAAAATGTTATAATATTTAATAAAAACAATTAGTAGTTAAAAAACAAAACAAATATTTTTCTACAGAACTACCTAGCTTGACCTGCTGATTTGGTAATTGTGGAATAATTACATTGCATAATTACATTTTCCTGATGGCTAATTATTGCATCAAAAATAAAACAGCATCTTCTTAGGCAAAAAAATAATAAAAATAATAAATTAAACAGATAATTAAAAAAAAACAATAATTGTTAAAAAAAATAATAAAATGATCAGTTAAAAAAAAAAGTAAAATGTAAAAAAATATAGAGAGAGCAATAAATGCTCTATCTTTTACAAGTGTGTTTGTGCAGAAATGTCCAGTCATGTATGAGGTGGCCATTTGCACTGACACACTAACACACTGACACGTGTGGAACGTGCACTCAGATGTACCTCTGCAGTAACCTGGAGTGCGTTCAAAAATGTGTGTTTGCGCATGCGGTGCTGATGGTAAATCTTACGTCTGCAATCTAATCATAAAAATCCTCATACAAGGTCAGCTGTGTGACCTTGACAATGAAAAATGAGCAGCGACAAGAGATTTTCTTGAGAGATGATGAACAGCTTTACTATATTCTGCTCCATATTTGTGTAATATTCTTGAATCTAGGTCAAATTTCCTGTTTATCCTGTCAGTGTTTGTTGCATATTATCTCCTTCGAAAACATGCTCAACATTTTGCCGCACGGTGACAGCTGCCATGAGATTTTATCACGATCTAAACACAGAGGGACACAAACAGCTGTCCTAAACTCACACACAAACACACAAAAGACCGCTACATCCGCTCTGACCTTCCACAATTTCAAAAACACCAAGTGACAGGGGCTTAAACCCCACGGGAGATTTATTTCCTGTCTCTCTGTGGATCTGCAGTAAGCTCTGAAGTGGGCTGCCTGCGAGGTGTCTGCTAGGATTTGTGCATAACACTGGAAAGCTAGAGATGCTGAAATAATCCTCAGGACAAGAAAAACAACATGCACACATACATCCAGCGCTCCTTTGCTCGGAATAAAGTCGCAGACTAAATGTGGGTCAGTGCAGATTAAAATGCCTTTGGAACTGGCAATTAAAAGTGTGTTACATGACCGTGCGCAGTGAATCTGGGATCAGAGACGCTTAATGAGATATTAATTAGTCTCATTTTTAACTCTTGCCGCTCTTGTCGTTCCAAACCCGTAAGACCTTCGTTCATCTTCGGAACACAATTTAAGATATTTTTGATGAAATCCGAGAACTTTCTGACCCTGCATAGACAGCAATGCAACTGCCATGTTCAAGGCCCAAAAAGGTAGCAAGGACATTGTTAAAATAGTGAAGCTTTGAGAACACAAAGAAGACAAAAAACTACTTTTTTCACAATTTCTTCTCTTCAGTGTCAGTCTTTGTGGCGCGTCCAAGAGAGTGCATCACATCTGAAGAATTCGACAGAAAGGATGACTTGCAGTTTTTTGCCCAGCTTCACTTATTTGAACCAGAATATACAGACTGATGAACTAAGAGAGATGGACATTCTACGTCACAACCTACGAGAACATGCATGCATTGTGTACTCTCGTGAACATGCGTCGAAGACTGACATGGAAGAGAAGAAATTGTCAAATAAGGTCGTTATTTTTGTTTTCTTTGCACACAAAAAGCATTCTTGTAACTTCATAACATTACGGTTGAACCACTGATGTCACATGGACTATTTTAATGATGTCCTTACTACCTTTCTGGGCCTTGAAAGTGTCAGTTGCGTTGATGTCTTTGCAGGGTCAAGACAAACGACAAACGAAGGTCTTACAGGTTTGGAACGACATGAGGGATTAATGACAGAATTTTCATTTTTGGGTGAACTATTCCTTTACATTTTTAAACAACAGAGAAAATCTGTCAATTTCAATGCGTGAAGAACAAATTTACTCTCATATCCGTTATGTATTAGATTCGTTACAGCCTCTGACAGACAGCATGTGTTTTTATTGTTGCTTATAACAAAAGTCTTTTATTCCACAATTAAATTCGAGTACTTGATTTAAAAAACCCTTGTGTCGAGTAACCGGCAAAGGTGGAAGTGGCGCATTACACAGATGAGAATCCATGAAACATATTCATCAAACTCCAAAATTTATTTAGATTTGGAAGGTAAATAATTTATAAACCTATTCAAACACAAGTGGATACATCAGTAGGGCTGTCACTAACGATTATTTTGTAATCGAGTAATTTGACAAATTCTGATGATTAATCGAGTAATCGGATTATCATAATTTGTTTGAGGTAATAAAAACAGACCTAAACAAAACAATACCCTTTAAAATGACTTAAAATACATATAAAATAGCAATAATACTTAGTTCAAATAAAGTATCAAAAGCAAATAATCATATGGTTATATTGAAAAATTATAAACAATAGAGCTAATGTATAATACACATTATAACAAATGACTGCAGAGGGGGCCAACGGCCTGACGAATGTTATAATAGACGCAAACTTGTGAACGGAGCTGCTCTGACATGCACATATGTACCTACCTACCGACCTGCACTGCATATATTATTTTAACTGAATCATAGCGTTTGTGAAATAACAATAGAACCTTGGAAAATGGTCTAATAATGCGTTTCATGGATGTATTTGTCCTGTATTTGTATTTTGCCGTTTACTCTACATGGGCAAAATTCAATTGATTATTTTTTTAAATCGAGTACTCAATCTGAATCAAGGAAATGTGACAGTCCTATACACCAATATCTTCCTCCATATGCTGACTGTTCATCGCGATTTCAAAATAAAAGCTCAAACCCTCACTTTGAGTTTACATGTTTTGATGTCCACATATTCAAGAAATGACAGTGGCTATAGCATTAAGTGGACATTTGACATAAATGTTGTTTAGTCAGTATTAAACAAGGATTAGACTGTGCAGCAGAGTGTAAAAACAATCTATTGTTTGCTATAAAAGCTATTGGTTGCATAGGTCTATTTGTATCACTACAAAAAAATGTATTATAATTATCCAATTACTCGATTAATCGTCAGAATAATCGACAGATTACTCTATTACTCTAAACGTATAAAAATGCAGATCCTGTTGTAAATAATAGTAAATCACTTTTTTACATTGATGTTCGATTATTAATCCCCCAGATTTTGATTTAACTGCAGTGTAAGTAGATGTAGCTTGTGTTTAGATACAGGTCGAATTCTGGTAAATTGGGCCAAATCTGTCAAAACATGGCCTAGTTTACTAGTAATTGATAAAAATAAAATGAATAAATGTCAGTACTGTTCTATATATATATATATACTGTAAACAAGGCCTCTCAAGAGATCCATTTCAGGTCATTGGTTATTAGGACAAGACCGGCTTAGACCTTCTGAGACTGTTTGCTGAAACTGTTGTTTTTTTTTTTGTTGTTGTTGTAGGAACATGACATTGAAACCCCTTATGGGATGTTGCACGTGGTGATCCGCGGGGCTCCCAAGGGCAACAAGCCAGCTATCCTGACCTACCATGATGTTGGGCTCAACCGTAAGTAAACAAGGTTTTTGTGTGTGTGTTTTTGTGTACCAAGGTACACTTCCACCCACATTGCTCTCCAAAACCCCAAGCAACACGCACTGCACGATTTCCATCTTGGTAGACCATCTGTCTCCAAGCACTGACCTGGAGTTAATTTCCCCATCTTCACAAGCAACAAGAGATGGTTGTGTGTTAGTGTGTGTACTTTTGCATATGTGCATGTTCAAAGAGCAGCCCTCTGGAAGTGATGTGTGTGGGCTGTGATCAGAGCTGTAATTTGGATGCCAGCTGACTGCAGTTTATCAGTTCTGTTAACAGATTGCATGCAGTGTGAGACGAAGCTGATCTCAGGTGGCAGGTGATCTCAGCACCACATATGTGATGGTGCAAAAACTCAAGCTTAAAGTTTTGTTCTTTCTTTCTTTCTTTTTTTCTTTTCTTTTCTATTTTTTTGGAAAAGTACACAAAAAAAATTAATAAATAAAATATAAATATGGACTGGAGATTAGTAATACACACAAACTTATTAAACAATCTTATTTTTTATTATATTTTATAGTTTATTTTTTATTATAATATATACAAATATATTTATTATTTATATAAATAATGCATTTATTACAATAATCTATATATTTATATTATATAGATTTATAATACTTAAAACATGGCTCTCTTGGAGATTGGTAGTAAATACTCTCTTAAATATGAGCATCATCTTATTTTTCTTGTATATGGTTTTTATATTATATTATATTATTTATATAATATAAATAATGCATTTATATAAAATAACCTATGTATTTTTATTATATATATTTACATTAGTAGCTTGAACTTGAGTTTCAACTTATTTGTAAATATTTATTTTTATTGCATTATATATATTACAAATTACACACACACACACACACACACACATATAATTTAATATATATTTAATATTTATATAATATAAATAAAGCATTTATTTAAAATAACCTATGTATTTTTATTATATATATATTTACATTAGTAGCTTGAACTTGAGTTTCAACTTATTTGTAAATATTTACTTTTATTGTATTATATATATTACAAATTACACACACACACACACACACACACACACATATAATTTAATATATATTTAATATTTATATAATATAAAGCATTTATTTAAAAAAACCTATGTATTTTTTTTATTTATATATTCACATTAGTAGTTTGAACTTGAGTTTCAACTTATTTGTAAATATTTATTTTGATTACATTATATATATACATTATATATATTACATTACACACACACACTATATATATTATTTAATGCATTTATTTAAAATACCTATTTAAAATATTATAAAATAATTAGTATATATATTTAGGTTAGTAGCTTGAACTTAAGTTTCAACTTATTTGTAAATATTTATTTTTATTATATTATATATATTACATAAATTACACACACACACACACACACACACACTATATATATATATATATATATATATATAATGTGTGTGTAATTTATGTTATAAATATATAATTTATAAACTGAAACTATTATAAATTAATATAATATAAATACATACATCATTTTTAAATAAATTCATTATATATAGTTAATGTATTTATTAAAAATAATGTATTATATCTATTTATAATTTATATTAGTTTTATCTAGTTATACCTTTATATAGCAATTTATGATGTATACAAATCTGTATATATGCAAATAAATATATAAAAGGTTAAATATAAATACTTCATAATATTACTCATCTTAAAAAAACATTAATTCTAATAATATTAGGTATATATAAATATGTATGTTAATATTATACAATTCGTATAAGAATTAACATTTTAATCATAATTCTTTTTATCATTTAGCTACTTTCTACAGAACAAGTTATATTAAAGAATAATGAGTGTCTAATCAAGAATAACATTTGTACTCAGTCTGAATTATGAGAATTTAATCTACAGCTTGATAAGGAACATTAGACCCATTTATGGGTCAGCAGAACAAAGGCGGTCGAGTTGACCTTGATATCGAATTCCACATTCTGTCAATGTGACGGAAGTAAATGACTCGTAACCTTGGCCGAGCGCTCTTCTCATCACTCACATCATGCTTTCCTGTCCTCTACTGCTCTTCTTTCTTCCCTCTTTCCTTCTAAT
Source organism: Labeo rohita (assembly GCF_022985175.1). Taxonomy (NCBI): domain Eukaryota; kingdom Metazoa; phylum Chordata; class Actinopteri; order Cypriniformes; family Cyprinidae; genus Labeo; species Labeo rohita. Next base: position 17,788,141 of record NC_066893.1, read on the forward strand.
CTCCTTCTATCCTCCTTATCCTCCCTCTATCTATCCTTCCTCATTATCTAGTCCTGCTGAAGTGTGTTATTGTCTGCCGTTTCGTATTTCTATGCAGTGCGCGCACATGAGAGAAAAATATGTAGGTCACAAAAACATACCCATCATGCAGCGATGGGGAGGGGAGCAGGGAAGGTCAGCACTGCGGCATAGAGTAACTCTGACTCTCCTCTCCGCTGCGGATACATGTATTAGTATGCATGGCCATCCTCCGTCACAAAACATGACTCAGTGAGCGTAAGAGAAAGCAAACGAGTGACACAGACCACCGAAAGGAGACACTGGCCTATATAAAAAATGCAAAGCGAGCAATACAGCTGGGAGCAAAGGGGAAAAAATTAGGTCACGTACTACAGGGTAGAGAAGCTTGCAAATGATTCATGCCACAATGCAGCACCTTTGAAATTGCATGTCTTTTTTGATTCAAGAACATGAGAAAGGTCATGTTTATTTTATTTTATTTTATTTTATTTTATTTTATTTTATTTTATTTTAGAGACTCCACAGAATAGGTAACAGCATATGGTTTTTTGGAACAACGAGTCATTGTTTTCCTTTAAATTGCTTGAAGACCTGCCAAAACAGTATTTGATGAGGGAGATGGCATAATCTAAAATGAGTTGTTAGTGCCGCTTGAGCAGTTAGCTAGAACAGTGTTTTGTTTCTTTATTTCATGATCTAAGTAGGCCAATGATTCTGGCATGAGAGTACGTAATTTACTGAGTTGCCCCAAATTTGAAGTATTCTTTTATAATCAGCAATGTTATATAATGTTTGATGTTACGAAAGCAGATCCAATTGAATCTGGAATAACAATGTATTACATATGATTGTTTTAGATGTACCATGTAAATACTACAGACATGGTATAGAACATGATAATCATTCTGTACCATCTGTTACTATTATTTTACTAAGGTACTCTGCGTTTTTGTAAGGGCTACAATGTCTCGATTTCTTTCTTTGAGCAGACAAGCTGTGCTTCAGCACCTTCTTCCACAATGAAGACATGCAGGAGATCACTAAGCATTTTGTGGTGTGCCACGTAGATGCCCCAGGCCAACACATTGGTGCCCCCCAGATGCCACAAGGGTATGATGAACTCACACATGAACATATTCACAGTATTTGCCATTTTACACACAGAATACAGTCAAGCCAAAATTAATTCAGACACCTTTTTCTCATTATCACAGTTTATTTTCTATAGTTTAGAAAATAGTAATAAAATATGACAAGAACTCAGAGTTTTTGAGCTCAGAGAATGTCAGATAACTTTGATAGAAAGGTATGTAATGGATTACAATCGACCAAAAATTCACACAACTGTTAGTATGACAATATTTACACAACTGTCAATACACCTGTTGGCCAATTACCTAACAGTGCTTCATTTTGTTCCATTTGTGGTGTAAAAATGTCACATTTAAGCAAAGTTTTCACTTAAGTAAAACATGGTCAGGTCAAAGTGTCTGAATAATTTTTGGTCCCAAATTTTTTAGCAATTTTACTAGTAGTTCACTGTATGAAGAATTTTTGGGTATAATATGTGACCCTGGACCCCAAAACCAGTCTTAAGTAGCACGGGTATATTTATAGCAATAGCCAAAAATACATTGTATGGGTCAAAATGATTGATTTTTCTTTTATGCCAAAAATCATTAAGATATTACGTAAAAATCATGTTCCATGAAAATATTTTGTAAATTTTGTACTGATCATGTTCCATGAAAATATTTTGTAAATTTTGTACTGAAAATATATAAAAACTTAATTTTTGATTAGTAATATGCATTGCTAAGAACTTCATTTGGACATATTTAAAGGTGGTTTTCTCAATATTTAGATAAGATTCTAGATTTGCAAATGGTTGTATCTCGGCCAAATATTGTCCTATCCTAAGAAACCATACATCAGTGGAAAGCCTATTCGTTCAGCTTTTATTCAGATGAGGTATAAATCTCAATTTCAAAAAATTTCCCCTGGTTTTGTGGTCCAGGGTCACATATGTCACAGTTTACTTTATTTTGCTATTCTCACTTAAATAAATGAACTATAGTGTCCTGCACCCAGTAGTAAAAAAACATCAAAAATGATATCTGGTGTCTGAGTAATTTTTGGATTGACTGTATGTATCTACAATCAGTCTATGGCAATACGTCATTTAAATAAATAAATGAGTCATTGCGGTTGTATTGTAATACATATTACTGCACTTGGTTATTTACCAAATAAATGAACACATAGACATGAAATGTGACCCTGAACCACAAAACCAGTCATCAGTCATAATTTAAGTAGATTTATATATTACTTATTCCGAGATACAACTATTTGAAAATCTGGAATCTAAGAGTACAAAAAAAAAAAAAAAAAAAAAAATCATAATATTGCAAAAAAAAAATCGCCTTTGTCCAAATGAAGTTCTTGGCAACGCATATTACTATATCTTCATGGAACATGATCTTTACTTAATATCCTAATTTTTGGCATAAAAGAAAAATTGGTCATATAAATGCACATACATATTTTTAAAAATCAAAATATAAAAAAAGTTTATAGGATTTATGATGATGATGACCGTTAAAACGCGTCATCACAGGCTTGTGAAAAGGGTCCGTTGCTACAAACATACCCATGCTACATATGACTGGTTTTGTGGTCCAGGGTCACAAATATTGATTTGAGTTTTGAGAATTATGTGGTAGTCTTACCTGTATATCCGAAAGCTTCCGCTAAAACGAATCCATTTCAGTTGGCCAAGCAATAAAACGACCACCGCGTCAATATTACAGTAAAATTAACACTTAAGTCCTCTGAGGTGATTTTCACAACAGTCGATACTCGATAACCGAAACACAAGATGGCGCCAGTTGCGTTTGGATGAAACAAAAGAGCGCGAGTCTGATGAAAGTAGCTCCGGTTTCATTAACGGATGAGCGGACTGATTTACACATTTCTGTGTACTATAAAATAGCAAATTTCTAGGCGTTGAATGCCGCGATTGACCAATCAGAATCAAGTATTCCGGAGAGCAATGTAAAAACTCGAGATATCATTATATAATAATATATAATATATTTCTTTATGATCTTGTTGTTTCTAGATATCAGTATCCCACCATGGATCAGCTAGCTGGGATGCTTCCTAGTGTGGTGCAACACTTTGGGTGAGTGTGATTGGATTATACTGTAAATTACGGGGTGTAATGATGATGTGATGTAATGATAATCCATTCCTTTAAAATCCTAGCTTCAAGAGCATTGTTGGAATTGGAGTGGGGGCTGGTGCCTACATCCTTGCCAAATTTGCGGTTAGTAAATCTCAGCCTTTTACTGTATGTTGGTCAAGTTTTTTTTGTTTGCATTCAATGCATTTCAGTTGTGCTCTTTATTTGTAGCTGATTTTCCCTGATCTTGTGGAGGGTCTGGTTCTACTCAACATCGACCCAAATGGGAAGGGATGGATCGACTGGGCTGCCACAAAATTGTCAGGACTCACTAGTACTTTACCAGACACTGTTCTGGCTCACCTTTTCAGCCAGGTACAATATTATTATTATGCATTAATTTCATGAGAATTTAATTTAAAAAAAAGTATATACATATCAATCAACTATAACACTGTATCATTGTTTTACAGGAAGAGCTTATGAGCAACACAGAAGTGGTACAGACTTACCGCCAACAGATCAACAACACCATCAACCAGTTCAACCTACAGCTCTTCTGGAACATGTACAACAGGTAACCACCCACTACCTCATTTATATATATATATATAAATCAAGCATAATGCATGAGTAAAAGAAAAAAGCATATTCTGTAAAAACCTGATTTAAAACTAAAACTTTCTTTTTTTCCCACAGCCGCAGGGATTTGGAAATGAACCGCAGTGGCTCTGTGCTAAATGCCAAGACCCTGAGGTGAGAACTAAGTTAATTAGAATCTGGTTAGTCTCATTTACATGTCTGTGTAATAAAACTGAATTCTGAAAACTCCTTCTTGCAGGTGCCCGGTCATGCTGGTCGTTGGTGACAATGCTGTGCCCCATCACATCTAATCAGACACGCAGGGTAAGAGATGAGGAAAAAGAGGGACACGATGAAGGAGGGGAAGAGATGGATAAGAGCGAGAGGTAAAACGAATGGATGTGAGAAGA